>NW_024086567.1:0-4802 GCF_009730915.1 Dioscorea cayenensis subsp. rotundata
ATTATTATTATTATTATTATTATTATTATTATTATTATTATTATTATTATTAGAAATGACATGCATTGTCTAGAGGAATCCGACCCCCTCTAGAGAGTGGGCGTATACATGGGCAGAGGAACAAAAAGCCAAATATTGCCCGCTTCCTTTATTATGTTGCATGATCAACAGACCCCTACCCCTGTCCCTTTGCCTCTCTCCCTCACTACTCTGAGCTCACTGGATCTAATGATTGTCGTTGTCTTATTAAAACAGGAGAGCTCCAAAGTCACATGAGTCACATGAGCGCACCGACTCATTTCCTTGCTGGTGGTAAAAAGTGGCGTGGAACTATATTTTAATTGAATTATAATTTTTATATTTTAAAACTTAAATAATAATAACAACAACCAGAATAATAATAATAATAATAATAATAATAATAATAATAATAATAATAATAATAAATTTTGAAAATAAACGTGGTTAATTAATATAGCTTTTAAAAAAAATTTAAAAAAAAAACAAAAAGCTTTCATTTTATGATTTTTCAAAAAAAAGGTGGGTGTATTTGTAAGAAAACCATTAGTTTGTTTTTTTAAAAGATCCAATATTACCGGTTAATGATTTGGGTTTGATTTGATATTTTGGAATCCATATATATGAATAAAATTTCTAACAGGTCATTTATAAACATTATTTGACCGAAAGTGGCAAGTTTACTAAAGTTGTGCATATAATTAAATTAATCATGGTGGCATTCTTGAATATCATCATCTAATGTAATATTTATTTGCGAAAATAATATAATGTCATTAATAATTATATTTTATAATAAACTTGCATGTCACAAAAACTAATAAATAAATGACAAAATTAAAATTGTAATTATGGTATACATTAGTATTAGTGGAATCATATTAAAATTTCGTTTTGAATAAGTCATTTTAAAATTTATAAAAAAATAATATTAATCACGTAATATATTTGCCACTCAATATTCAAGTCATTATTAAAAGTATTATTGTTTATGTTCTAATAATAATTAATATTTTTTTTAAAAGATAAATATTGGTAGCAAATAAATAATACTGTTAAATTAATTGGTGGCATTCATTAATATCATTACACAATTTAATATTTATTTATGATAATAATATATTTTCATTATTAATTATTTTTTTGTTATAAAATTGCATGTCACAAAAATTAATTAATAAATGGAAAAATTAAAATTGTCATTGATGGTACACATTAGTATTAGTGGCATTATATTAAATTTTTGTTTTGAATAAGACATTTTGGAATTCGTAAAAACAAAAATAATATTAATTGTCTAATATATTTGCTAATTAATATTCCATTCATTGCATAAGTATTGTTGTTTTATGTCATTTAATACTTATATCTTCTAATAATAATAATAATAAATATTTCATTAGGAAAATATTAGTTGCGTAAGAGTTAATATCATTAAATTAATCAACAAGTACCTAATGTAATATTTTTGTGACAATAATATAATGATTATTATTAGTTATATCTTTTGTGACAACCGCTTAGTCACAAAAATTAATTTAGATAAATGGACAAAAATTAAAATTGTTATTAATAGTACACATTATTATTAGTGACATTATATTAAATTTTATGTCAAATAAGATACTTTTAGAATTTGTCACAAAAACATATTATTAATAACATGATATATTTGTCATCGAATATTTAAGTTAAGTTACTAAAAATATTTCTCCATCTTCAATTGGTTTGTCACACCACCCCTTCTACAGGGTAAATGTGGCACCCATCGGGTTAAAAATTCCTTTTTAGCTGGAAACTGATACCTCTCGAGAAACCAAATCGAAAGTTCTAGATTACAATTTATAACTTTACACCAAGCTGCGAGGATTCGAAATACATAAATACGACAAATATAATAACTTCGAATTTGTGGAGTCAGACAGCTCTGAGATCGCGATACCAACAAATATAAAGAAAAGTATGGGACCCTACTGCGGTCTTGGACTTAACACGACTAGCTCTAAACTTGAGCGAGGCGATCTAGGGTCTTGCTCCTGCGATTCTGACACATTCGGTTGGTCGGTAGTGGCTTAATAATTTCAAATATTCAAATACAGTATATATAAAATATATAAATACCAACCTCTCAAATAATTTTCCAACTTTTCCAAAAATACGGAATTCTAGCAAAAATACATTTTTAAAGAACTTTTTGAAACATAAATTCATCACAAATCAATATCAAATCAATTTTTCTAAGAAAATCCAAATTGTTGTGAGAGACGCCCTCCTAAAAGCGGCATGTGAGCTCGCCCCTCATCATGAAAACATAAATTCATCACAAATCAATATCAAATCAATTTTTCTAAGAAAAATCCAAATTGTTGTGAGAGCTGCCTCCTGGAAAGCGGCAGTGGGCTTAGCCCCTCATCCATAAAAACATAAATTCATCACAAATCAATATCAAATCAATTTTTCTAAGAAAATCCAAATTGTTGTGAGAGCTGCCCTCCTAAGAGCGGCAGTGAGCTTCGCCCCCTCATCACTAACCCAAAATAACAAGTAATATAAAAATCCATTCTCAATTCCACGACTGGAAAACTCTCCCCCACTTAGCGCAAGTCGCGACTAGGTTTGGGGAGCCATGAGTCTTCGCGCCCTAGCGTTGGCCCGTCGGTCCCATGTGGTGACTCTAGGATCCCGATGTATAATCGATCGAGGGCTCTACGCTCCCACTGATGCGGACAAATCAACACTTTCAGGTCCACTACGCCACCTCTAAAAGGCGGCCCGTGGGGACCCACTCTGCGATGAGTCGGGCCTTGGCCGCAGTCGCCCATCGAACCAACATGTAAATACTGACAATAAAACAATGCAGTATAAATCACATCATAGGGATCCTTATCCGGGACAAGCATTCACATCACGAAAATAAACATCATTTCCACAAAGCCGATGTCAAAAGTATATGATCGTAAAAAGCCAGGTAAAATCCGGATCCATGATACCATTTCCTATTCGGGGAATGAAAACCAATTCCACAAATATTGTCGGTAAAAACATTTTTAAAAGCGCTCACATGATTTCACAAATCATTCCAAATCAAAAGCATATATAACCATCAAAAATAAATACATGAATTGAATAATTAAATCACATATACATGTATTTTTCACTATTCACAAATCACGTATAATTATCTGAGCCCGATGTATCAATACGATTATCGGGGAACATCAACGGCAAGTAAATATACATATATTTTTAACCTTATCACATAAATTAAACATGATAAAATGAAATACTTAAATAATTATTTCAAAATACTAGTTATTAAACAATTATTTCAAAATAATAATAATAATTAATATTAAAAAAATAATAGCCACTACCAACTCACTGGTGTCCTTGGGTTCCTTCCTAGATCCGGAACTCCCTCTCAAGGTGAGACAACACCTAGCGAGAATAATATAATAAAAAAATAAATAACGTATTTAAACTCGAAAAAGAAAATACTAGAAACGATAATAGACTCTCATTGGGCCTCACTCACTCGATCGGTTAAAAACCCGACCTTGCATAGTCAATTGCCTTTTCGGGTTGTATTTAAAACAAACTCGATCGAGGGCTAAACACTGCTTTGAATCAATCCGAACCAACCTTAATTGCAGCTGAACCAAACTTAATTTCATTTGAGCAGAGCTGAACCAGACTCAGATTCTTATTCAAAATCCAGTTGAACCAAGCTTGGTTCGAGTCCAAAACCCCTAACCCAAAAATCAAGTGAACCAAAACCCAACCCATCTCAACTTGATTTGATCGAGCCCGACTCAACCAAATCAGCTCAATCTCAGCAGAATCGATTCAGCTCAGATCGATTCGATCCGACTTGGTTTGATCTAATCGAAATCGATTGGATTTAACTTCAACCAGTTTCAATCTAACCATTATCATTAACCTCCTAATCATCATAATTATCAACTAATTAATCAAACCAAACCCTAATCTCGGTGCTACTGGTAGTACTACGATAAATCAGGCAAACTCACCTCCATTTCAAGCAAATTCCAACTCAAATACAAGTGTTTTTCAGCAAAAATTGAGCAACAACTCTTATTACGATAACTCATCATTTTTAAGTCATAAATCCTTCTTCTTTCTCAAGAAAAATTACATTTCTCAATCCAAAAATACGCACACATACGTTCAAGTATACCAACAAATAAATCATCAAAATACTTTACAAATAATACTTGCATCAGTTCTTACTCCAGAATCACGAAACTTTATCTCTTCGATTTCTCTCCAAAATCTCTACTCTTTTCTCTTTTAAACTCTCGGGTTCTTGTAGCGAAAATGGTGGAGAAGAAGATGAACAATCATCAAAAGTCTAGATTTTTTTCTCTCAATTAACTCTTCAGCCGAAAATTCACTTTTAGTCCCTCAAAACTTAACTTCTTACAAACCAGTCCCTGAAAAAAAACTCACAAATGGTCCCTGGATTATAAAATAATATTCTCAAAAGGTCCTTTCAAATTATCAATGGTCCTTGGATTATAACACAATATTTCAAATGATCCCTTCAACTTACCTTTCAGTCCTTAGTTTTTCACAAGCATTTCATATCAATCCTTTTTCTATTACTCTTTAACCCAAAAATCTTTTAAAAACTTTTACATAAGTCGCTTATTACGTCACTTGGGGTTTCTCAGCAAGATTACTACTGTAGAAAATTCATACTGCTATGCGTAGTAATACCGAATATATTTTTCAGCAGTTATCCCGCAGGTTGGGGTATGTAC
>NW_024086568.1:0-84741 GCF_009730915.1 Dioscorea cayenensis subsp. rotundata
GGAGCAGCTGACGAAAATGTTTAGAAAATCAACTTCATAGCAATAATTTCCTGTTTTAAGTAATTTACAGGTAAAAAAAACTCAATAAAACATCTGACATCTTGCATTGGTCATTCATTCTTTCTTTATCGAACAGTAATGTCAGTTGAAAATTACTATTTGTATATGTAACTTCTAGTTTATTGCAACAAATATGAGTGAAACTATTCCTATAATTATTATTATGACAACAGTTGGTCCATCCATTCTTCTTTGCTCCAAGATTTAAGATCATAATGACGTGATTACTGTTTCTGTATAGTTTGCAAGATTTACGCTCTGTTTTCTGCTAATATTAGCATTTACGCAAGGATGTCATTTTAAAGGCTTCAATTTGAAAACAATATATAAACATTTCTTCTCCCTTCTCATTTCCTGTCCATCAAGCCAAATCCGTACCTTTTCCCATTTATCTTTCTTCAAAGTTGTAACATGGGTTCACCAGCCATCTAATTGCTTCTATCTACTGTTGTGAGTGGCATGGTGGGTAAATTCTGTCGAAAAGATCATCCTGGGAAGATGGCTCTTTGTATCTTCTTAGCATCTGAGCAGCCGGAGTTTGGTCACTGGCTATGACCTAGGAGTCTCAGGTAACATATTAAACCATTGTTAATCAGTATTTGAGTCTCTCTCAAATTGTTTAGGTTTTAAAGAGACATTTAACAGTTTACTTACCTCTCTATATTCATGTGTATTCAAGGTGCTTGACTGTGTGGGTCCTTTTCATATGATTTCTTTGAAGTGTACCTAGAATGGAGCAGAAGGCCTGAATCAAATACTGCAAATTCAATTCTGAGTTTCTTGTTATTTGCATCTCTTCCCTTTGGCTGCATTATTTTGCTTCTGCATTCATTGCAGTAGTTACAGGTATTTGGAAAATAGTCCATGTTTTTGTGGTGGCCTTTACCTTTTTAGTTGGTTCACGCAATCAATGGTGCAGCAGAGAACAACCTCTTCTATGCTCATCCTTGGTCGTATTTTCCTAGAGCATCAGTGTGGATTTCTTCAGTGGGTAATAAAGTTTATTCACATCGTTATGCAATCCTTTGGATGCTACTTTTCTTCATAACCCTTATATATATATACCTTATATATATATAGTCTTCTTAGACTTAAAAACTTGTGCACTTTGGAACTATAGCAGAGTCCGTCCTCTTTATCTCTCTGAGTGGCTCCAGCAAATCTTCGTGGCATGCTCAATGTTGGCTTCAGCTCATGATCACCATTAGTATTCAACATGAAATCTCATCAATTGTCCCAACTGCTAAGATTGAGGAGGGATGGGGTTGGCGTGTTAGTCTTGCTCTCGCTGCTGTTCCTGCAGCGATCATCCTCTATCAGTTTTGTTTCTCGGACTTTAACCCTCATTGAACGTAGTTGCCAGAAAGGCCAAATCCATGCTATGCAAGATTCGCGGCTTGAGACATTCAAATGGAGTATGACGACATATTGGAAGCAAATGCAAAGAGCTAAAGCTATCAAAGCATCCCTGGTCCAATATGACAGAGAGAAGTATGGGCCCAGCTCACCATTGCCATCCTCATTTTCCTTTTCTTTCCAACAACTCCTGGCATTAATGTCATCATGTTCTATGCTCCAGTGCTCTTTCAGACTATTGGTTAAAGATGATGCATCTCTGATGTCACCGTTATCACTAGGACTTATCAATGTTTTTATACCTTTGTCTCCCTAGCCTTTATGTGGATGAGTTGGAAGGAAAAGAGTATACTCTTCTTACCAAGGAGGCCGGAATACAGGTAACTGTTTATGAATGCTGTTGGATCATTAATTGCGCTGATGTTTTACAGGACAGGTGGCCAGGCTGGGATATAAAGATTAACCACTATAGTTTGGCGCAATACATCTATATTTTTGGGTTTGCATGAAATCTGGGGTCCTCTAAGAATTTTAGCTTGATCTGGTAAGGATATTCCTCTAGAAACACATTCAGCTGGATAAAATTCTCATGTCCGACAACATATTTCTTCACTTTTGTCATTGCACCATGATGTTCTCATGATGCTTTATACTTACTAAAATTTGGTCTCTTCTTCTTTCTTCGCCAGGTGGATGGTGATCATGACCATCTTCATTTTATTCTTTTACGGAGACTAAGGAAGTATGCAATAGAAGAGATGATCCTTGGCACTTTTAGTTTTGATTGGTTCATCAATGATGAGGACATTCCTGTATCCAATGAGTGTAGTTGGAACTGATGACGCCCAGATATAAGGATGTAAACCTACCATTGTGGCATTAGGGATTTTTAGATCGTTCAACCAAATATTTCTTAAGAGACGAACATAGGATTTACATGGAGCCTGCTATCACATTGTTGAATAAATATGTATTTATATAGCCAATGTAACCGATGTAGCATGTTTTAGTATGGAATTACAGTTTGATGGCGAGCCATTAACTGTTAAATATAGAAATGACCAATGGATGCTTGAACTTGTAGAAGCCTTCACTTCAAGAATCCATAACACTAGCCATTTCTGTTTTACCAATGGCAGTGCATCTTGTAAACAAAGCAGCTACCATGATTTCGATTATCTCACCGACAACCTTAACCTTAGTGCAATTAAAATTTTGTATCAGAAAAAGGTAAAAGAAGTTGATGCAGTTGTGAGCTTGAGTTGATAGACTGGTGCTAACTACTGATGTCCAATTTTTTGATCCTAGATCTTTAGCAATTTTGAGCCCTGAAATTGCCAAAGGTTAAGGTTAGGCACTATTTGTGTATAGCACTAAATTGATCGCCTTTCTGAAAATTTATTATCTTTAGCTTTTTGATAATGTGATTAAATTCACGACTATAGGCATTTTTTCACCGTGATCTTTCATATGGCTATATATAAGACCTTTGCGGTTTAATCTGTTGGTATACGATGGCTCATAATGTGATCGAATTTGTAGTTATTGATTATCTATCTGGGTGGGCGTTCAATTTATCCGGAATAAATATAGCGTTTCTTTACAGGATATTGTTGGTACAGAGTATATAATTCTTACATCACTTATCTTATCATAAGCAATGATTAAATATGATGAAACAAATTCACCTCTTAGGTAGATCTTTAAAGTGTTAGAATAGATCGGAATGATTTGGTAGCGAAATCGTTACTGTTGGTAGAGCTATATGTTTTAGTTATTTAATTTTATAATATTTATAGTTGGTAAGGCATGAAGCTTAGCCAGCAATAAATATTATCAAATTGTTTGATATTTATAATGAGAATAATAATTAAATTTAAAAAATTAAACATTATGAAAACAAATATAAAAATAATGTCATGATAATTTACTGCACATAAATTATAAGCGTTCGTAAAAATAACCAATCCTAATGAATATCGATTGGATATATAAATTAATCAATTAATTTATAATTTTATAAAAATTAATTAACTTATTATTTTATATAAACTAATTTATTATTATATTTTTTTATTTAATTAAATATAAATAATTATTGAAATAAATATTCAAAGATTAAGCATTCCATTACTTTTGCAGCTACTATAAAAGTATTTTATTGCGGTAAATAAATATTTAGTTTTATTTATTTTCTAGAAATTACTTTTAACACATTTGGATTATGAGTTATCATACTTATATATATATATATAACTTGAGAAAAAACACATCAATTTATTAAAGATAATGATATTTAACCACTATGGGGTCAATATGAGCTACATAATTAATACCATATAAAATTATAAAGGTGTTTTATATTAAATTAAATTAGTTTATTGAGTGAATTTGTTTTGTGTTAAAACTTAAATAATAAATATTTAATGAATAATAGTTTTACTTGTATAATAACAAATAATGTTCATATATAAATTAAGCTGAAATTTGAAGTATTTCATACAAAAATAAAATTAATCTTGTATTAAAATTCGGATTATTTATATTAATTTTATATCCATTGTTTAAATTTAAATAATTAATACTTAATGAATAAGGCTTTATAAAAGGCCTGACATAAAATATAAATAATAAATTTTCCATAAGTTTTGACAGCCTCAAAGAAACAAAGTTATTGAAGCATCAACAAATATTTAAATCCTTCCCTCACATTATTCTTGGGAGGATCGAGAACTTTCTGTGATTAACAAAGAACCCGCAGAAACTGCGTAAGTCTTAAAATCACTTCCTTTGAAGGGTGGTTTCAGTTATATATATTGTGGCTGACATGCTCTTAGGCGGGTGGGGAGGCACTCAGATTGGATGTGCGGATCTCTCCGGATCGCCAGTAGGCACCTTGGGGTTAATCGGCAGTTCTGCTTTCCGGAGATGGGTCTTGCATCCATCTTCATCGTCTTATAGACCGTGTAGATGACCATCATTGAGTGAACGTCTTGAGTGGTGGGGTTGAGCGGTGTTGTTGCTGAGCTCTTCTCCTATTCCTTAACAAAATAAAAAAATAAAGAAATTCAGTAAACGAAGGAATAAGCAAAGGTCTTCGAGCCGAAGATATTTAACAACGGAGTCAATTATTAACAAAGAGATTTATTTATTTAATATTATTTTATAAAAGGCATTTTCAAAATCTGATCCTTAACGGTGTCTAAAGAATCAAAGTTTGAGATGTTTTTCAAAATGGATTAAAAATATTATTTTATAGGAACAAAACTCAAAAGGCACGTAATAAAAATAATAATAATAAAAAAAAGAAAATAGAAACTCATGAATTCCATGGATCCATCCTTTTTTTTCTTAGAAATTATTATATATCATGTCACTTCATCTCATCTCTCTCTCTCTCTCTCTCTCTCTCTCTCCCTCTCTCTTGACCCCCACCAGCCTCTCAAAACAAAGCCCCAGCATTGATTACTCCCGTAGGAGAACTCGAACGGGCTAAGCACCGGAGCTAAGTCCGCCAATCAGAACCCTAACCCCCAACACTGCTGCTGTCATGGCAGTAGCATTTGGGGATCACTGCCGGCATTATCATCAGCAACCACTTTTGCCCCGTTCACCAGCGCCTCAAGTAAGTGGATGTCGATCGCCTTGGGCGCACCCTCTAAGAACAGGTTTAATCCCTTACTAAATCCCTTCATATGGTTTCAATTTCATTGTTTCTTCGTTTTCTTAGTTTTGCGCCTGGGATTGCGCAGGGAGGCGTGGCGTACCTGATGTTGATGAGCCGTGGAATGAAGTGGTGACTATGCGAGTTCAGCGAGGGCTATAGAGACAATGAGAATTTGATGTATTTCATGATCATGAGGAGGGTAGTTGAAGAAGGAGTATGAGGAGGATGAGTTCGTTGAAGATGGGCATCATGTTGATCAGACGGTTTCGATAGCAATGGGCGTATGCTAGGGCGCTGCAGGACCCGGAGGAGCGGAGATCCTTTCCTCAGTTGATGGCCTTTGCCGGCAGACCAGTTGTGAGGGATGAGTTCTAATTCTTGAAAAGAATGATAACATTTTGCTTTACTTACTTTAGATCGTAGCTGACTTGCTTATTTATCTTGGCATATGTTGAGATCTACTAAAGACTCCCGAGTCATTCAACTCCTGCTGGCAGCAAGATTTGAATTCTGCACATGAATGGCAGCATTTAGAGACCAAGGAGTTTTACTATTGCCTGCTTTTGTGACATGAGCAGCCAAGGAAATTAGCAGTTAAGGCTAATTTTCAACCTTGGTTCATGTGGAGCGGAGCATCTGATAAATCAGATATAAGATTTTGGTCAAGTGAGATGAAATTTGTTTAGTGTTTGTAGGGAGTATTTCAAATTCACAGAATCACTATTTATAGAAATTTATTTAATTTGTCCATCCATGAGTGAAATAAGCATAGCTGAATGTGTTACATTTGGCTAATTCTAGCTGACTAAACTTTTGTCTTTTAAAGCTGATGATTAAGAAATCATTCAATCTAGAGGGCGCGCCATGCCGAGCGTTTCATTCCTACTAGCTTTAGTGCTTAGTTTTGTTATCTAAATCGCTAAAACATTGTCTTACGCAATGATTGAATGATTCTGAGAGCCAGTACTAGTAGAGTGAAGGTAATACTGAAAGATTTATGGAACTTTAATACGACATAGTGGCTAGATAGTACGACCACAAAATCTGACGATATGAAGTCTGCGTCACTTCTAACATAGTAGGTAAAACTACATATGCGATTATCCGAACATTAGAGTGAGTGTTGTGCTATGAGACTGTGGTGATACAACTATAATTAATGTACCCAGTTGGCTAGGAACTTCATCGTAGTGGGTAACTTGCTCTTGGGTAGTTTCGTGCACTAGTATTTGATATATTTTAGTTTAAATTTGCATGGAGAAGGTGCTCGATTGTTTGCAAATGAAGTTGTAACTTTTAATATTGGTGGACTGGGCAAACCTTGCTGCCACACATGCATGACTAGAGGCCAAATTGGGTCTAGAATCAAAACCTAATATATTATGCAGATCTAAGCTTATATGTATATGTATATGGAATGGCTATTAAACAATAAATTGGGCCACTGATGACCAAGTCTGAAGTAGCTGGATGGGAATCTTTTACAGTATCACTCTTTGACTATGAGGATCGCATGTTGATAGAGAGAAAGTGGACAGGATAACTGAGAGGGTAGATATGTGTCGAGTGCATGTTACCATGAGCCAATTTTGTGATTAATGAGAGCAAAAAGTGACTTAATCAAATTATTTTCACGTCACAGCATGTATTTTCCAGCGGGCAAGCACCAGCACTAATGGAGGAAAGCCTGAAATTTCAGTCCAGTTCACCTCTCACATATGCTTCCAAAACTCATTTGAATTGTGTTCGTAACCTATTCTTGTTAAAAGATGCTGACTGATTCACTGTTTTCTTGATGCTAATTATCTTCTAGAAGTAATGATTTCACATTGATTAGACAAATAATCATTAGTTTCAATGAACCGATATGTTTTTGCGTGGTGGTTCTTTAAAAGTATTTTGTTTACTTCTCTGTGGAAACTGACTAGCGTCTACGGTTGTATGCATGAGGAAAGTGCTGACTGATTCACTGTCTATGATGCTAGTTCTCTTCTGGGTAATGATAGTTTCTACATTGATTAGACAAATAATCATTGGTTTCATGAATAAATGTGTTTTTGTGTGGTGGTGAGTTCTTCCAGGGAGTGTAACGTTCCTTCTCTCATTAGAGGCCCGACTAATGTCTACAGTTGTATGCATAGGAAATGTGTACAGAAACATAGATGCATTTTGACTTGATCTAATAGAAAATTACTATATCCATTCATTTCTTGCACCAAATTCACATAAATTTTCATTCTTGTTAATTTATGAGTTCATTTCATCGATATGAAGAATAGATTAAAAGACGTATGTCTGAATGTGGATTCGATCACGTCACTTCTAGATGCATATGGAGATGGTCGGCGTGTGAGGTCTGTTTCTATTTTTCACTATGAACAACTGTATGAAAAGCTTATTTTGTGTGTGTTTTATACTCTCATTTTCTGTGCAACATATCTTGCGGTATATCTATGTGAGATATGTTTGGTATAATCATATGCTCTTTATTTTGACGCTTGTGCTATATTATTCTTCTTTTGATCAGTTTTAGTCTTAGGCAAACACTGAAAACTTTACACTGCTTAACATTGATGTTCTTTTGTGATTACGGGGACATGCATGTTGTCATGCTGATTGGTCAAAGTGAGATTGATTAATCAAATGGAGTAAAGAGAAGAAATAAATCGCGATGTTGTGGTAAAGTAGGCAAAATATTACGATGGAGTAAAGCCGAGGCAATTCAGGTGTATATCATACTTCACAGAGTTGTATAGAATCGTGCACATGAGTATTATATTTGAAATATTTCGAAACAAATCTCGGACTTTACCTGCGAGTTCAAAATATATATATCTTTTGTAAGATGCAGACCATTTGAGGTCTTTATGCATTTCTTAAGAATTGGAACATGATGTGTATATATTTATGTAAAGGTGTTCGGTGTTAATGTGGTAGTTGTTGAAGACTTGGAGAGTTGGAGATAAATTAGAATAAGTTGTTGTAACGTGCTTGAATAATTTTACTTGATTAAAATGATATTTAGAATGATAAACTAATATAAAAGAAATATCATCTTGGTTAACACAAGGTGATGTTTAATACTAATTAATGATTGTATTAATTCTGAACTAATCAAAAGTTTCTTTCATGTTTCCAGCTCTCACAATTTTAGGTTTACTCCAACAAGATCCACTCATCTCCAAATTTTCATCCGTAAAGTCACTAATCCTTGATAATGACTAAATTTTATGTTACAGAAATATATATAATTTAAGAACTAAAATAAACATTAAGTGGCTACTACTAAGCTAAAGCCTTACGGCTGGCATGTAATGCCTCATTGTCCAAATATCTAATGTCACAAAATATTTACTCACTTTTGTATTTCTAACAATTTATAATCGCGAGTATGCGTATTTCCCCTTCGAATGTATCTATAAACATATTGCTAAATAAATTAACAATGGAGAAATATCATTTTAGACATATATATATATATACTATAATCTGATTCAGTGATGAGACATTTAAAGCATGATGATTGGACCTTAAAGAACTAGTCGAGGACTCCTACCCGGTCTGATTTGGTGATAAGATTGAGACACTCAATTAAGTTGTATTTAATGTTTGTAAGTTCCAGAGAAAGGCATAGAAATGCCTTATTTGAGTATGCTGCTATAACCGTAGTATTATGGTGTCCTGATCTTGGGCATCGATGTAGCGAAGGCCTAAACAACTCGTGGATCACGAAGATAAATGTGTCGCTGTGGATTGTGTGCTAATTTGTTTTATTTTTACATTCATAGGATTCTTGTATGACTTAGCTACGATTAATTTACACCACCCTTGCTTTTCTCTTACGTCAGAGCATATGTTCTCTCTTGCGCATTAACGAGATCTTTGAGGGTAGGAATTTCCTAGTACCTGCAGGAGCGAGTTGGACTATTTGAACTTGAATGTTGTTGAGGAGGTGTCAAATTTGAGTGTTGTGTTGGAGTGTCACGTAAAGTCTTATAAGGATCTGTCACTTAATCTTGTTTTATTGCAGGCCAATATGTGCCATTTCAATGGATCTGGTTTTTGTCTTTGACCTGCAGTGAGCTGAGACAGGAGTTGCTGGCACATGCCATTAGCATTCTCTTAATTTGAAAAGTCATGAAGCTTAGATGATGTATACACCATTTTCCATAAAACTGCTTGTGAACTTATTTTCTTGTTTCTAGAGATTCCTGATGTGCATTTTGACCAACAAATTAGTGATGATTACTCTGGAAAAATTTCAGGCTTTTGAATTTGTGCGTAAGTAGCTATATGCTATTGGGTTTATTCATCCGATGAAATATTAACTTGTCTAAACAGTTTTCCGAAGATGGTGATGAGGAAGAATTCTTCTATCATACTGCAAAGACCAGGAGTTGGACAACCTTCTTGGAGATATCTATCATAAAAATTCTTGGTAGCTTATTTTCTGAGTCTTTATTCCTACCATCAGATTCACCCATGTTAATTTTTCAAAAATTAATTTGGAAGAAAAATTTGTTTTTCCTCTATGGGCTTTAATTATCCTTCACTTTTCTATTCAGTCCTCATTTGAATTATTTTTCAACTCTATATGGTTGCTATGCGATAGGGCAGTGTGATTATCTCAGTGGAATTAATTGTGATTCTTGGCAATAAAATTGTTTTGTCCTACGCTGTCCTTTTTAATTGATTGTCTTCTTTTCCATGTCAAGTTTCCTCTTGCTGGCTTAAAAACCTGCCTCAAGAGAGAATCACTGATGATTTTTATACTTATCATCTTTGAATTCCTCTTTGTAGATATGGAGAGGGCAATTGTTGGGGTTTGGTGTCTCATGTGCTTCAATTTGCTCCTCAACTAATTAGGGGCTGTGAGATTTTGCAGCAGAACTTGATCTGGTTTGTCCACTTTGATTAAAATTTTTCATATATTTTATATTCTTATTTGTACGTTATTTTATTTCCAATTTCTTATTCTGCTTGTCAATTTTTCTGAATATCATCTTATTTTGCATTCTTTTGACAGCCTTTTGTCATTATCGCTGGTTGCTCTTCAAAACAATTATGTGAGGACCCATTCTGACTGAAGTTCATTGTATTGATATACAAAATGGAAGGTTATTATCTTTTATAACTGATACACTTTTCAAGCAACAAAACCATCTAGTTACTTGATTTTTAGTGATCCCTACAGCTTATATTTTACATTTTGATAACTAGGTTAATTGCTGAGTTTACTTACATGGCTGTCTATTCTGCTTGTAAATCATACATGTTTTACAAAATGACAGATCGGACACTTTTTGTTCCAAATGACACAAAAATTCTCAATGATGGTGAGTGGTGTTTTTAATATACTTTATTTAGTCATATTTGTACAAACTTGGTGTTGCATTTCTCAAGTAGAATAAACATCATAATTGGCCCTAATTTTTAAGGGAAAAGTATCTATGTTAAACAAGTTTGATTTGTTTTATCATTTTGAAACATATTTATTCATGTTTTTTCACGGAGGCTCAAAAATTTGCTTTTGTGTCATCAAAAGATGATTTAAATTTTCCCTTCCATGTGTGAACAATTACTTGACATGTTTCATTTCTCTAAATTATCCCTCACTTTAACCTTGTTGATGCATGAAGTTTGTGAGATTTATAGTGGAACTTCATTTTGTTTTATTGTTTGCATGTGAACTTTTGGTTTAAGGTAGTTTTCATATATATTTTGTTTATGTATGCTCTTCAATTAGATAGGGAAAATCTGTGAGATCTCTCAATTACAATTTTCAAAGACATCTTGATGCAAGATAGACAAGCCAGTGACATCCAGAAAATCTAAACAAGCACAACTAGAAGATGGCAGTGAGCTAAAAAAACTGTATGATTCATCTAGACTACTTTTGATATTTAACTGTATTTAACTAAGGAAACTGTATGATTCTAATTACCCCTGATATTTAACTTCAGAAAAATATAATTTTAGCTCTTAGATTATTTCTAAATCTAAACCATGTCAAACCTTGTTCTCACTTCAATACTTCATTGCTGCTGTTATGCTCTTTGTGAATAAATTTTAAAATGTTGTTGTTGTCTTTTCCAAATAAATGGTTTCAGGTGGCTTTGATTGTTTTTCCTTTCTCATGTTGGATGTTTTGTACACGTTTGAATGCGACTATTGTGGGGACGACCGATGGGTTAGCTATGCAAAATTTACAAAACATTTGTGAACATATGTTTATTGATGTTTTTATCAATTCATTGATTAGATATTATGGTAGGATATTTTGTGCAATGGGAAGCAAGTTTATGACTGCTGAACAGTCAACATTTATGATTTATCTTCATCAAGTAGGGATGATGCTTCGGTAAAAATCAAACTGCTCCTACCTTCAGTGCTGTTATTTTTTATCACCTAAACATTGATGGCAGACTTTACAGGCATGCAACATCACGTTCTTTGTGTTTGTTGGATGAATTTGGGAAGGGCACTCTTATAGAAAGTCAGTTGTTTTAATAGGACCAGATCCATGTTATTTGCTCATCAATTTCAAGTATAAAAAGTCTTTAGGTAGCCCTGATTCTTCTAATATTAATTACACACAGATGGCATTGGGCTGCTGGGAGGAGCTATAAATTTGTTTTTCCTTATTAGCACATATAAGTTTTTTTAATCTTTTGTTTTGATTGTTGTATATCTAATTATTTTAATTTGGTTTGTTGTAGGATTTTGATGGTATTGTTGGTAATTTTTAATAGTCTTTGATATTTATCATTGTTTTTAAATACATTTATTTTCCCTTATTGTCATATATAAGTTTTGTTCATTTTTTGTTTTGATGGTTGCATATTAAATTATTTTATTTTGGTTTGTTGTAGGATTTTGATGGTATTACTTGTAATTTTTTAATGGTCTTTGATATATATCATTGTTTTTAATCTTTACAAGTTATTACTAGCTTGCAAGTCCTTTTCGCTATTGTTGTGTAAACAATTTTAATTTCTATTTTATATAATTTGAAGGTACCTGATGCTTCTAGTGCTCAACAAACGCCGCGTGGGAATAATCATTCTCATGAATCAAGTCATCAAGCAAATCCAAATGCATCAAGTAATCTCTTATTGTCTCTAAATTAAAATATGGCATGATATGCTGTATATTATTTTACTTATAGTTTTTTTATATTATTCAACTTATTATTTTAAGTTTTTATATTACTGTTTTATTGTTGCATACATTTTATTAATTGTAATTTTTTTTTAAAATGGTTCTTGTAGGTAATGCTGTTTAGAAGATGATATCGGTTCTACTTGGGAAAATTCTTGTTGCTTTATTGGGTTGTTAGACATTAAATGAAAGTAGTTTATTTTTGTGTTAGATTTGGAATTGAGGGAAGAACTCTTGGTTTTCAAGATTGAATGGTGGTTTATTTTTGGACATATACCTTATAAATATATGTTTGTGGTGATGTAATAGTTTTTCTTTTTTATTTTTAGTGGAATGTTTTTGTGTTTTTTAATGGCATTGATTTTTTTAATTTATTGTAAATTAATTTAATTGTGTATGAGTTATTAAACTATTTATAATATATTTCCAGGGGTAACAATAATAGTTTTATTGACAGATTAATTATTAATATAAAAATTTTTACCGGCGAGTATAATTGTTGCTAAAAGCTAAACATGTCTTTTCGAATATACATCTATAGCACGGATGTTGTAGTCATTGATAAATCAAATGGATTTATTCAACAAATATTGTAACCGTTGGTATAGGGTCTATACTTTATGAGATTTTTATTAATGATAAAAAAATGTTGGAATATACATTTTATCATTGATATAAGGTAAATAAATATGAGATGCTTTACCAACGGTGAGATTAATAGTTACAGTTATATTCCGTTGATAAATCCCATGAACCTTTTCCAATAGAACTATAACCATTTGTATAGATGTATGTGCACAAGACTTTTACTAATTGTAAAAAAATTGTTGGAATAAGTGTTTTTATTGTTGGTATAGGGTAAGTAATTTGATGGTGCTACCTCAACAGTATAACCAATAGTTATAATCATATTCCATAGGTAAAACTAATAAATCTATTCCAACAAACGCTATATCCGTTGGTATATATCTATACCTACAAGGCTTTTACAGACGGTAAAATAAGTGTTGGAATAGGTATTTTTACCGTCGGTATAGGGTTTTGGGACCTTTACCAACGGATTTTTGACTTTTACCAACGTATTTTACACCGTCACTATATGGCAATTTATTTGTAGTGATCGGACAAGTGATGAATTCTGTTTGAGAAAAACTACTCAATGTGTGATGAGCAATTCAATCATATAATAAATATTGATGACTCTGACATAATCTTTCAGCAGTCCAAATTTCACCTTATGATTATTCACTCAATAGAGGTATGCCTTGCCAAACTCATACTATCTTGTTCCCTAACTTTACGAATTTATGACATTGCCAAATCAAAAGCTTTGATTGATCCTCAGGTTGTTGGATCTTCAAAGAGATCGATGACCCGGTTCTCGTTATCCTCAAGTTGTTGAATACTTGCAATTCTCAAAGAGGTTCCATGCACTTCATTCCCACCAGCAAGCTAGCAACACATTTGCCCACACTTCTAGAATAAGAAAATACATAAATAAACACCATATGAAAAATAAAATAAATAATATATCATAACAGCCTTATTAGAATTGTGTCATGAATATCTAAACAAAATAATTCTACTCTAAATAAAAAAAAACAACACAAAATTGTGATAAAAACATCACCTTATCATAAACTGTTGTAACAAAAAGACCCAATGCTTCTCCACTATTCCAATATTAAACTTTTGATCCTCGAACAAGTTTGCCTTGGCTTGATGATTAAGTTCTTGCTATCACTACCCAGAATACATTAAAAACTCCATACTTCTTGATCTCAATGAAAACTCTTTTTGTGAAGTGCCAAAAGCCTCCCTTTCCATATATAGCTTTACCAACGGTAGGAACACATTTACCAATTAACACCTGTTTTTGCCTTTGTTTTTCTATTTAACCTGCAAAAACAAGAAAAGAGTGAAAAATATAGACGTAAAAAAACAAAAATCACATAAGTAGCACCAAATACAAAGTCAAGTTTGAAGGGCACGCATTTTAGACTATTCGGTACATTAAGAAAAAACTTTCAAAGTTGGACAAAATCCATAAGTAATCCGTAGCAATACCTAAGTGAAAATAACAAACAAACAAACAATATTTTACAGATATATATATATATATATATGAGGTTACATCCTCATCAGCGTTCACGAAAGCGTAATGCGTGAGCGTTGATATGGAGCCGTTAGTTTCAATCCAGCGGTACTGCATACCGTGAGCGATAACAACATGCCACTATTCATAAGCACGGTAAAAAGTGGGATACGGTGTTTTTAATACGAACCGTCCAATCAATCTCGACGCACGATGGCGAATCAATCACAACCATCCAACCCTATAAAAATGCACGTGCATCATCGCAGACGACTCTGACGTCCGCAGATGATGTTTAGCCTATATATATATATGCTTCCAAATAAATCCAACATACTAACAAAGCACAACTTACTTGAAAATATAGTTTGAATGAAATATAGAACCCGACAATTAATGCCTTCAATCGATCAACTTTCAAGCCAAACTTAACTTCAAAAATACATAAGATAATAATGGTAAACATACCTCAAACTTAGAAACCAAATAATAGTATGTCTTCACACTGCCATAAATAAGAAACCAATCAAAGTGTTCAGATTTGAGAAGAAAAACCATAAACAACACAAGAGTAATTCATAGCATAATTGCACAGTAAATATGGTAGATCACTTATTAATTGCAAAAAGAAGTTTTAGTTATGAGAAGCTTTTGGAGATGAAAAACTTAGGAAATTAAGGACCTGTCAAAATGATGGCACGGTTCCTCAATGTTATAAGTTGCACATTGAATTAAAAAACCAAAAAGAAAAGAAAAGAACATTTTCTCCAAATTAATGTTGATCTTACTTGGTTTGAGCATAACATGATCTCTAACTTGTGCAAACAAAAGTAGAGAAAACTCAAAGACCTTTCTTTCACTTCAACTAATCATTCATGCATTATATATGGTTCTCCTCCTATTAGTACAAGAATAGTCAGCAAATTAATCATTCATAATAAGTAAACGTTCCTCGTTTTAATTACATACTTGTACATATACTTCCAAACTTCCAACATTGTCCATGCATTTAATAATAATAATAATCCAATTATTATTGGTGTTATAATAGTTGCATATTAATAAACTATATATAAACTAATATTAAAAAATGATAAGGTAGGGAAAGAGGCATACATATGCCCGATTAATAAATACCCCTTCTAAAGTGGGATCTTATAGAGCTAATTATACAAATATAATGAATTTTAAAGCTCCTTATATACATATTATAAGAACTCAACATGAATAGTAAAAATGAACTCCATACTTTAAGAAAAAAAGCTTATATTATAGCAATTGATTAATAATTAGAAAATTATATTATTAACTTGATTTAACATTCATGAATCCACAGTACATGTGAATAAGTTGAAAATAATAAAAGAAAAGCATGAAACTTACAGTTTAGAGATATGGCCGAAGGTGGGATGGGATGATGGCATCATCCCAATCTAAGCTTTCCCGCCATTCTCTATAACAATAAATGTCTATCATTCTTTGATTGTTGTTAATGCCACTCTTGAATGGAAGTTTTTTTAAGATTAGGACAATGATGCACTGAAATCTTTGAAAGTCGAGGGAAATTCAATGCAAAATTGCTTATACCCACTAATTTTGGTAGCACCATTAAATATAAAGATTGAAGGGCAGGGAATGTAAGGCCTTCCAATACTTGTTGAATTTCTCTCTCCTCAATGTAAAACAATGTTTCTACTGTTAGATATGTGTATGTATATTAGATGTATGTATATATATACATATGTATACCTGTACATTTAGCTTCTATATGAAGCCCCATGATCACTTGTTGTGTAATATGAGATGAGTAATTGATCACCTTCTTCTCCTCCTCTTTCTTCTTCCCTCTTCTAACATGGTATCAGACTAGGTTTTCTTCTCCGGCCATCTTCTCCGGCCACCTCTCCGGTCATCTCTCCGGCCATCTCTCCGGCCAGTCCTTTCTTCTTCCCTCTTTTCTTACACCTATTCCTTTCTTCCCTCATTCATACATTTAAAAGCTACGCCTAATCACCCTGCTAGCCTATGTACGTCCCTCCCGGACTGTGCCCGGGTACTGCGCCTCTCCCGAGCTTCGCGCCCGGCCTCGCCGGCCAGCCCGCCCGACCCTCTGCCCCACCCCTTTTGCCCGCCGACACCGCCCCCGGCTCGCGTCCGGCCCGCCCTGACCCTTTGCCCCACTTTGCCCCGCCGAGCCCCACGCCCCTGACTCGGCCCCTCGCCGCAGACCTCGCCCGGCCCGCTGACCCGCCCGGACCTCGCCCGGCCCAGCTCGGCCCGGCTCCCTCGCCCGGCTGACCCAAACTCGCCCGGCCGGCCCGACTTCGACGCGCCCGGCTCCTACTCGCCGAAAAATCCCACCAGCCCTCCATTTTCCATTTCCTTGAATCAAGGCTTTGTGCCTTTTCCAAACATATGATGCCAAGCTCAAAGAAGCCCTCTGTCCTCAAAAGCAACCACATTGATTTGATTGTCACTGTACACACGTGATTAAAAAAAAATATATTATTATTATTATTATTATTATTATTATTATTATTATTATTATTATATCTATAATTAAATATGGATGGCTATAGGATTCGGTGAGGGTGCTATCGATATGCGTCATCGCAATCTCCATCATTAGGATGTTGTACTTGATGGCACCAACTACATTGCATGGCGGCTCATTCTCAAGCGAATTCTCGATGGCATTCGTGTTCTTCGTCACGTTGATGGTACTAATCTTTTCCTATACGCTCCCTTCTATTCCGACACCATTCCTTCCACGAGGCCTACATCCTTCTCACGGCCTTTGGCGGCGGTTTGAGAAATGGGGTGGCAGCGATTCTCGACTAAGATGATAAAGTCATGTCGAGACGGTCACTCTTGATATTAGTACTTTTCAGTTGCTGACCTTCCCTGCTTTCGGGAGATGTGGGATTATCTTGGCGTCTCTCTGTGGTTCGATCGGTAGCAACTTTACACGCTTATATCGGATCTCTCTAGTCTTCAGCAAGGCGAGGATACTGTCGACCAGTTCTATAGTCGGTATTGTGCCTTATGGCATCAGATTGATGCTCTGACTCCTCCTTATTGTCTTTGCTCATCTTTGCCCGGATCCTTACTTGTTACGAGTCTTGCTCTCGTCGCCGTAGTCATGATGGGACCTGACGGCGTATGTATGATTTCATTATGCGCCGTCACGAGTTTGAGCAAACTCGGGCTCGATTCTTACATGCCTCCTTGGTCTACTCTTTGGATGATGTCTTCACTTTTGTTCGTGCTGAGGAAACCCGTCTCCAGGTTTCTATTACAGGGGGTGTCAGTGCTCTTGCTGCCCCTCGCCTTTCTTCTGTCTCTTCGTTTTCATCTACTCGACCCCCGGCACCTTCTGTCTCATCTCGGACTTCGTCTTCTACACGGCCGAAACGCAGTATGGTTTGTCACTACTGTGGCATGTTTGGTCATCTTGAGCGTGAGTGTCAGAAGAAGCAGCGTGGACTTCCCCGTACTATTCCTTCACCACCTCTTCTACCGCTGCCTCACTCCAACCAACAGGTTCATTCTGTTCAGGGCTCTCCTGCTCCACCATCTCCGGCTACATCATTTTCTCCGTCTCTATCTCCTGCTGATCATCAGTTGTTGGCGATGTTTCGCGATTTCAGTGATCTCACCTCGCGAATCACTGGTCATCGCGGTCATTTCGAGTTCCACCTTACGCTCCGGGTAGTTCTGCATCCTCTATGGCTTCTTGATTACGGTGCTTCTCTTCACATGACTCCTGATGCCACTTATCTTCATCATTCTCGTCCCACCATTACATATTACACGTGTTACGATCTTGCGATGGCACCACGCTTCCCTATTTCATCTCTCGGCCATTTTTCTTCTACTTTCTTCTCTATTCCCTCTCATGATCTCATGTTCCTCGTTTATCCATGAACCTTATGTATGTTAGTCAGCTAACTGATTATGGCTGTCAGGTTATTTTTTACTGTACCTCATGTCGTGTGCAGGATCACAGTGGGAAGGTGATTGGAGCTGGCCACCGCCATGATGGAGTCTATGTGTTAGATACTCTTCATCTATCATCTTCCGCTAAGGATTTTCATCACTGTCATGCTGCCGTTTTATCTCATCATCTGTGGCATCATCGTCTCGGTCATTTGTGTCACTCTCGTCTGTCATCTCTTGTTCGTCTTGGCGTCCTAGGAGCTGTCTCTCCTTCCTCTGATGTTGTCTGTCTTGGTTGTAAACTTGGTAAACAGCTTCAACTTCCTTATCCTATGAGTGTATCTCAGACTACTGCTCCTTTTGATCTTATTCATTCTGATGTTTGGGGTCCCGCTCCTTTTGTTTCTAAAGGAGGTAACCGCTACTATGTTATTTTTATTGATGACTACACTCGCTTTACTTGGATCTACTTTATGAATAATCGTGGTCAGTTATTGTCTATTTATCGATCTTTTATAGCCATGGTTCACACCCAGTTTGCTGCCTCAGTCAAGATCTTCCGATTTGATTCAGGTGGTGAATACATTTCTCAGGCTTTTCGTGCTTTTTTGTCCTCTGAGGGCACCTTGCCTCAGTTATCTTGTCCTGGGGCTCATCCTCAGAATGGGGTAGCAGAACGCAAGCATCGTCATATCTTAGAGACGGCTCGTGCCCTTCTTCTTGGTGCATTTCTTCCTCCTCACTTTTGGGCTGATGCTATCAGTACGGCTGTTTATCTAATTAACCTCCAGCCTTCCTCTCATCTCCATGATCGCAGCCCAGGAGAGTGTCTTCATGGCACACCTCCTCGCTATGATCATCTTCGTGTTTTTGGTTGTCGTTGTTTTGTTTTGCTCTCACCTCGGGAACGGACCAAACTCACCGCCCAGTCTGTCTCTTGTGTTTTTCTGGGATATAGCCTTGAGCATAAGGGTTATCGTTGCTATGATCCTGCTACCCGTCGTATTCGTATCTCTCGAGATGTCACATTTGATGAAGCTAACCTCTTTTATACGCCTCCTTCTTCTACTGAGTCTCCCTCTCCCTTGGTTCCTTTCTCTTTTCTTTTCCTTCCCTTTACTCCTTCAGATACTTCCCCAGTACCTTCGCCTCCTCCTCTCCTCACTTCTCAAGAGCTTCTTAGTCACTCCTCTCTTGACCCTCCTTCTCCACTATCTGTTGAGTCTCCTGCTGTGTCTACCACTTCTTCTTCACTCCCTCCCCGCTCACCCCGCCCTGATTCGTTTACTTTTACCATCGTCGAGATCCCCATCGTGACTCCACCCGAGTGCGGTCCCTCTCCCGAGCGCCTCCCCTACTATCGATCCAGGCTCCCGAGGTATCCTCCCTCCTTACTCTTTTACGAGATCGCTCCACTTTACATCCACACTGTCGTTATGCTTCTTCTAGCACTAGTATCTCGAGATGTCATTGAGCCGGTACCTGCTGGGAAGCGGTTCGATCCCCAGTGGCGGACCGCCATGATCGAGGAGCTTGATGCCTTGTCTCGGACTCACACATGGGATATTGTCCCTCTCCCTGCTCATGCCATTCCCATTACTTGTCGTTGGATTTATCGGGTGAAGACCCGTTCTGATGGATCTCTCGAGCGCTATAAAGCGCGTCTTGTTGCTCGCGGTTTTCGGCGGGGAGTATGGTCGTGACTATGAGGAGACTTTTGCCCCAGTGGCTCACATGCACATTGTTCGTACATTAGTTGCTGTTGCTGCTGTTCGTCGGTGGGTTCTTCATCAGCTTGACGTGAAGAACGCCTTTCTTCATGGGGACACGAAGAGGAGGTCTACATGACTCCTCCTCCCGGCCTTGAGTGCCTCCGGGGATCTGTTTGTCGTCTTCGCCGTGCTCTCTATGGTCTCAGCGGGCTCCTCGTGCACGGTTTGAGAGATTCGATACTGATTGTTGAGGGCTGCTTTGGATTTACTTGAGCATCCATGATCCGGCGGTCTTTATTCATTCTTCACCTCGTGGCGGACCATTCTTCTTACGTATGTGGATGATATGATTCTTCTTGGTGATGATTACGCTCATATCACTTTTGTCGAGCGGAAACCGTGTGAGACCTTCTTGATGGCCCGATCTAGGTCCGCTTCGTTATTTTTACGGGTATCGAGATCACATCTCATCTTGATGGTTGTCGATTATCTCAGTGACGTTACACTCTTGATCTTCTTGCTCGCTCCGGCTTGGCCGATACTCGTCTGCCGCTACACCGATGGAGTTGCATTTTGCGACTTCGTTACGATGGAACTCCCTTACGGATCCTACTCGCTATCGGCATCTTGTTGGTAGCTTGGTATATCTTCTTTGTTACCGTCCGACATCTCTCATCTTTGTGTGCACATTCTCAGTCAGTTTGTTGCGGCTCTCACCTCTGTTCATTATGGACATCTTCTTCCCGTACTGCGATATCTTCGTGGCACTGTCTCGCATTGTTTGTTCTACTCACACCCGGTCCGATCCACTCTTGACTACGGGCCTATTACGATGCTACTTGGGCCGGCTCACGATGATAGGGTCTCACATCGCCACTCTGCATGTCTTTCTTGGGTCTTCCCTTGTTGTTTGGAAGACTAAGAAAACGAGAATGCTGCCAAGTCCGATCTTGGTCGAGGTTCGTGCTTTGGCTTCTCGATGCAGGAGGTGCTTTGGATTCGCTCCATTCTAGAGGATTTTTGGTGTCTGGATTCATTCTCCTATTCCTATTCACTTTGTGACGATCGAGGAGCCCTTCGATTGTTGTCGATCCGGTCAAGCATGGTGACCAAACACATTGGTGTGGATGCACACTTCACTCGTTGTCATGTTCGTTCTCATCTCGTGTCGCTTCATTATCGCCCTCATCGAGGTTCGGTGGTCGATTTCCCCAGACACGTGATCAGCATCTATTTATGTTGTCCAAACTCAAGACACATGATCCACCTTGAGTTTGAGGGGGGGTGTTAGATATGTGTATGTATATTAGATGTATGTATATATATACATACGTATACCTGTACATTTAGCTTCTATATGAAGCCCCATGATCACTTGTTGTGTAATATGAGATGAGTAATTGATCACCTTCTTCTCCTCCTCTTTCTTCTTCCCTCTTCTAACATCTACCTCTGCACAATCTGTTATCTTTAATTCAATAAGACATGGGAGATGCAGAACCCAAGCTAAATTATCCAAATTACATCCCGATATTTCTAATGACTTCAACCCATGAAAAATTCTGGAGGCGATAGATCTGTCCAAATAATGTTGTGCAGTTTTTTGGCATAACGGATTTTGAGCTTATTGAGATGACTCCCACTTCCATTCATCACAAACTCCTTAAGCTCTTCACAAAAACAAATTGATAGTTCCTGGAAGAATCCATGATCTTTGCAGCTTAAAGTATCAAATAAAAAGAGAGATCAAGTTATCCAAATTGCATAGACAAAGCTGAGTAGTTGGTAAACATGAGAGTTGTTGGAGAATCTCTTGTGATACTACACGCATTCCAATTGCTTTGATGTGTTTCTTCAATAGCTTTAACTCTTCCGGTTCTACACACCCAAACGGATATATGTCGATGACCTTCAAATTATGTAATCTTGACATAAGACCATTCTCTACAAATCAGAGGTTAACATATAATTAACCTGTTTTGAAACTAAAAGAGCACACACACATGTATATATATATGTACCTTGCTCTCCTGTTTTGAAACCATACTTCAACTTGTCTTGGCCTAAGATTCAATTGTTTTGCCAAGGCTTGCTTTTGTTTCTATACAATAATTAAAAGAAGAAATAACATGGTCAGACATGCAAGAGGTTAACATATAATTTGATAATAGTAAGGAATTAATTGTACGTCCATACCGGATTAAGGGTAGTATGTTCTTTGAACCTTTCTTCCAAAAGGGCAGATTGATCCTTGGTAAGCCTAAGCTTCTTCTTAGCACAAACTTCTTCATCGTCATCGCTTCCCCGTGGCGAGACTTTCTCCGTGCCGGTCTCTTCTCCGATGATCTCCTCGCTCTTAATACTTCTTGGGTTTGCGTTGGAGAACGATGAGACAGGGCTTTGTGTTGACTCTTTGAACACCTTACTCATCGTCGGAGATCCATAGGGGTCACCGGAGAGGCCTAAGGTGAGCATAGGCTCAAGAGAGCTCATACCAGAAATAAAAGATTGGTTTAGACTTGTACTCTTTCTCTTGTAACCCTAACCCAAGAGCAAGGCCAGTGTCACACACTCCATAACCTTTGTCCATGTTTGATTAATTTCTTCTTAGCTGCTTCTTGATGAGGTCTCCTTTATATCCTAAGAAAGAGAAGGAAAGATATGATTGGAAGCAAAGGGAGGAATGAGCATGGAAATGATGGGAGTGTTATTGGGAGTTGAGATGGATGGCACACACACACTTACATAGGTTGACAATGAAAAGAATTGAATAAAAGAAGGGTGTGGAAAAGATTTTGATGAGATGACTACGTGGATTCACATGTGAAGGCATATCAAGTGAGTCATTGGCCAACTGCATTCACTGCTCTTCCAACCACCTTTCTACATAACTATGTCCTTTGTTTCCATCTCTCTCTCTCTCACTCTTTCTCACCTGTGTTTCTTTTTTGGTAAAGCTCTTCCTCTCATTCTACACACCTTTTATTCTAACTTTTTCTTTACAGATAAGGTAAAGCCATGTATGTCTGCTTATCAGATATTGCAATTTATTCAAATATGCCAACTCCTTGGAAGTGATGAGATCCAAGTGAATGAAATGTTTAGGCATTGTAAATTAGCCAAATGTTTGATGTCCTTTGCAAGCTCTTTGATGCCAGTTCCTGAAAGATACAAATATATCAAATTTGGCATTTGTCTGAAAAATCCTTCAGGAATATTTATCAAATTATGACTATTCCTTATCATTAAACACAACAAATCATAGCACTGTTGAGACAAAATTGGCAAAAGCTCCACCTCGCCACTTATAATCACTCGGCTTGCGAATATCCAATTCTCTGCATTGATTGATGGTTTTTCAACTGCGAACCAATCATAACTTTTCACTATCCATTTATTCATGTTCCTCCTATAGTCTGATGCTATCCACGTTGCCATCTCATAAATTACTTTGTGCAAGTGCACACCACTATCATCAGAAAAATACAATAAACATGATTCCTCTAAAATCTCGAGGATATATTCTGCTTTGTCATAAGCTTGTTGTAAATTGACAAAATCACCGATTATGCCTAAACCCATCCATAATTCTAACAAATCATCTTTATATAGCCATCGCAAAATGGAAGCACACAAGAAACACTCCTGAATATTTCGAGGTAGATTATCATAACTGAATTTCAAAATCGGAAGTAATGATTCCTGCACACCTTGAACTATTTCAGTTCCTGATTTCTTTGCTGAGTTCTGTTATGTTCCCACATTTAATTGAATGGAAATTATAGGTGAAAGGCAAGGCGAAGATGAATGAGTATAATGAAGATTTTATTTGCAATGGCCACATGGACATCCAAGATAGGCTGATGGAGAATCAGGGAGACGGAATGGGGAGTAGCCAGGTGGAGACTCAGGAGCGGGGTGGATCCAAATGATTTAAAAGGTGATCAGCCAATTGGATGTGGAGAGTCATTTCCAAATGGACACGTGGAAGGCCAGATGAATGAAGTTGTTACAGCATCAACGGTTGACACGAGAAGGGGACGAGCGATGAGAGAAAGGCACTTGAGTACTCGTTTGGAGGGGTATGTTCTCACAGGAAAAGGAAGGCATATAAGAGGAGGAGATGGGGAAGAATTAGGGCTATCGAAGAAGTAAATCAAAAGTGAGGCCCTGCTGTGAAGAGGGATGAGGACCTTGGTTCATCTTGGATGATCAGAGGTTTATTTTGTTCTCTTGTTATGCTAATAATTGTGAGAGAATTAGACTCTTGAGACTTGAATGTTTTTCTCTGTTTTTTCTGAATGTTTGTTATGAAATTAGAGATCTAAGGATCTAAACTATCTTGGGTCGTTTTCTTGTTGAAACTTGCTCATAAGGTGTTTGATTTAATGTCAAAGTGAGCTGGGAGCTCTTAATGGGAGTGCTTGTGCAGTGATATTGAATTCCATTGAGAAATTCATTACAAGTTCAAATTAAATTCTCAATCTTGAATTGATTTTTTGTTTGACATGGCCTTACCAACCACTTTCAGAGCAAGTGGCAAACCACCACACTTTCTCATCATCTGCCATGCTATTTTTTTAAAATTTTCATTTGACTCGATAACATTGTCCTTGTAAAGATCCCATGCTTCATCTGGTTCCAAGCATTCCACTTTGATGATCATTTCTTCTGCACCCATCGTGGCACACATCTTCAGATCGAGTAGTGAAAATCACTTTATGTTTGTATTGGTTGGTGGAATTATTGTCGCTATATGGATAGGGAATTCCAAGATCAATAGGACATACTTCTTCCCATATATTGTCCAAAAGCAATACAAAGTTGCTACTTTTTAAAACATTGAAGATATCTTCTTTACCGGCAAAAGGTTCCAATTGCAAGCCTTTAGCATTCTTTTTTCGAAGTTCTTTCAGCTGAATATCTTTTGAAGCTTCGATAAATAGCACATGATTAAATCCCATGTTTGCATCATCTAATAGTGATTGATTTATTTTTTTCAAGAGTGTGGTCTTGCCTACACCTCCCATCCCGCATATGCCGATCATTCCAACTGCTTCATCTGCCAGGTAACTGCAAGCAATATCAAGGTTGGAGCTGATTTTTCCCCCACTGTTTTATATGATTCAGGGACTGGTTTAGGAGACCGTTGCTTTATGATTGAGACTTCCGATTGTTCTCCTTTCAACTGAGTTATTTCATCTAATAAATTAACAAATTCTGTTACCTTCTCATCTTTTTCTCAAACCTGTTTAAAATCAATTCAGATGTTGTGAAACCAATTATAAATATACACATTGTTATATTATAACAAATTGAAAACTCAAACCAAAACATAAAATGTGTAAGATGATTTTGAGAAAAACTTATCTTGATTTAGCAAAAGAAAGAAAATGTTTGACTATATAATATTTTTTCCTTCAGTTTAACTACATTATCCATTTTTCTTATATTTGCAAAATATTTCAATATGGCCCTTACATAATAAATGGTCATTTTCTCCCATGGATAATATTATACCTGCGTTATTTTTTAATTATTCTGAATGTGGCAACTAGCACGAACTAGCCTGTTCAGAGTTCGTATTCACATTATTTTTTGCTTTTTGTCTTTCTACACCAGAGTGGATTCATCAAAATGTTAGTCCACATTTATATAATAAATATAATATTTTTAAAAATTATTGTTTAATAAAAACTGTGTGACGTTGCTTATCACTAAACATGGTCAAATCAAAATGCACCACTGCATGTATCTTATATGGTGCATAAAAAAAATAATAATTAAAAATCAATCATTTATTAATTGTATACTGAGTTGATGTTATAATAAAAATGATCACTATCTAATCATCATATCCAATATTTAAAAATTATAGAAACAAAATTGAATAAGATGATCAAATACAAGTACGTAAAAATTGATACAAACCTCCCTCTGAAAATAAACAAATAAATAAGCAAAATTTTCAATGATTACCTCACCAAACGAAGGTATTATTGGAGAGCCTTCATGGCCAGATCTAGGAGAGGGGTCAATTGCAAATAAAAATAAAGAAAATATTTTTGTTAGAAACCCATACCACAATAAGTTTTTTTTTTCTTGTTTTTTGTTTTTTTGACAATTGGTGATAAGCACCTCAATCTACGAGTGTTAAAACAACATGCCAATATGTAAGTGCATTAGTTATAATAGCTTTGGTTAAACACTGGACCACCATTAAGGACACTTTGGTTAAACTTTGCGAGGATTTCCATGATGGATCCCTCAACTTTGAGCGACTAAACTGGATACACATAGCTCTCATTGCCAAAAACAATAATCCAGGGTTGGTCTCTGATTTTCGCCCCATAAGTTTAATCAACTCCATCTGTAAGATTATATCCAAGATCCTTGCATCCCGCCTAAGCACCTTGATCAGTGACCTGGTTGATGAGGCTCAATCTGGTTTTATCAAGGGTAGATGCATTGCAGAGAATATCATTGGGGCTCAAGAAGTTATTTTTAAGTTATAGAAACAGAAATCCCTTGGATATGTTTTCAAAGTGGATTTTGCCAAAGCTTTTGACTCTCTTGACTGGAACTTCCTACTGGAAGTTCTTGCTGCTAGAGGCTTTAGACCTAGATGGATATCCCGGATCCATACTATTCTCTGTTCTGCGAAGGCACAATTCATCATCAATGGCACCACACAAGGATATATTCGTTGCAAAAGGGGTCTCCGTCAAGGTGACCCCCTTTCTCCCCTTCTTTTCGCTCTGGCTGCTGACACTTTGAGCGCTATGTTCACACACGCCCTTAGATCCAAAGTTATTGTGGGAGTTCCACTTGACCATTCAGATAGCATCTGTCATCTTCAATATGCAGATGACCTTTTAATCTTCTCTGCCGGTGGACATGAAGACCTCCGAATTATCAAACTAATTCTTTACATTTTTGAAGGGTCTTCAGGTCTAACCATTAATTTTTCAAAAAGTTGCCTTTACTCCACAAGTTTTGGATTCCAACCTCATCCTTCTTCTGCCAGAATTTTAAACTGTTCTAGGAATTGTCTCCCTCTCACATACTTAGGGGTCCCGTTATCTGGAAAAAGACCTAGAAGAGTAGATTGGGCTAAACTCATCCAAATGGTCCGTTCTAGACTCACTCCATGGAGAGCAAACTACTTATCCCTTGGTGGTCGATTAACTCTCATTAATTTGCATGCTTTCATCTGCTTTCGATCTCATCGGATGTCAGTGTTCAAACTTCCCATCTGGGTAATCAAAGAAATTGACAAAATTCGCCGTGATTTTTTGTGGAAAGGACCTGATTTGCGTTCCAAAGGCATCGATCGGGTTGCTTGGAGCAGTAATCACCGGACCTAGAAACATGGGAGGTGAGGGGATTATCAATCTCCAAGAATTCAACAAAAGCTCTCCTCGGGAAATGGTGGTGGAAACTTCTTTGCAATCCTAATTGTGGTTGGGCCAAAATCATTCACACCAACTACCTAATTGGGAGCCCAAATGGCGTGCTCTCTCACATTCCACCCAGAAATAAATCCTTCTTTTGGGCAGGAGTGAACTCCACATTGCACCCCTTTCGATCCCGCATCACCCTTAATCAGGATAATTCCCCTTCCTGGTCCCTAGATAAACATGGCAAGTTCACAGTCAAATCCTTCTACAAATTCCTTATTGACGGTGGTACTCGATGTCCCCTTCACAAACTTTTCTGGAAATCCCACTGTCCTAGCAAAATCACTCTTTTCTGCTGGCTTGCTGGGGAGGATAAAATTCTCACTTTTAAATAACCTCTTCAAGAGAGGTTGCAACTTCCAAAAATTCCATCGATACACGTGTCCCTATGTCATCAAGCCTCAGAGAATCTAAATCATCTTTTTCTTGAGTGCCCCTACTCTAGTCATTTATGGGAAATTTTTTCACACATTTTTAATCCTTTTACCACGCCTCATTCAATACAAAACCTTTGGACATCCTGGTTACAATCTCTTGATTCCTCTTCCAGACATATCTGGGATCTCATCTCCCGAACTATTTTGTGGAACATTTGGCTAGAACGAAATTCCCACATATTTCAGCTAAAAGCTTTACCGTCTTACATTGTCATCTTTAGATCTGCTAACATGCTTCTCTCATGGTTATCTACAGACTCAGACAGTCATCTATAATCCAACACCGATGCTTCACAGAAAATCAAGCGCTCGCTCAACTTTCTTACCGAAAGAGTTTCCCACCAGGCCGACAACTCGGAGCCTGACATTGCACAGGAGTAATCCTCCTTCTTTTCTATCCTGGACGGACCTATAGCTCCAGACGGCGCCTTTCGTCGGTCCAGTGTTTATTTTCAGTATTGTTCTTTGCTGCTCCTCTGTTTAGTAATATTTGCCTTTTCTCACTTCTGGTGAGGGGCTCTTTGTACTGTTTCCTTCTGTACTGTTGTCCTTTAGTTTTTCAATAAATCGGTGGTTTATCCACATTTACTTCAAAAAAAAAAAAACATTCCACAATTTCTTTGTCTTTTATGGGAACATTGCCAACTGTAGATAAAATTAACAATAACTTATATATTTATTAGCAACACACCACAATAAAAAAATTTGAAAATAAAAATAGATAGAATCCATTATTTTTGAGAAATACCAAAAATCGAGCAATTTCTTCATTTTTGCAGGAACATTGGCAACTGCAAATGAAAGTAACAAAAATATTTTTATTAATTAGCAACACACCACAACATAAAAATTGAAACTAAAATAGAATAATCCATGATTTTGAAAAATACCAAAAAATTCTGCAATTTCTTCCTCTTCTGTGCTATTTGAGCAAAATTGGGATTGTATAGTGGCATCATCCCACTCTAATATCTCCCACCATTTCTTCTCACATTTAATCAATAGGCCTTGGTTGTTGATGATATCGGGCTTGAATGGAAGCCTCTTCAAATTTGGACAGTCCATTAAGTGAACCTTTGGCAGATGAGGGAAATCTAATACACAACTGCTTATTTTCACTAGCTTCGGTAAATGAACTATTGTCAAATACTTTAGTCTGGGAAACGTAGTGATGGCTTTGTCTTCTTCAATTTCTCCCACCTCTTCATCTATCAATTCTTCCATTGCATCACAATTTTTTAATACCAAAACATAGAGGAGTGGGAGATGCAAGACCCAATGAAGACTTGTCAAAGAGTGGCATGCTTTAATTTGGACAAGTTGAAGCATTGGAAAAACTTCTTTCGGCTCAATCCTCCAAATAAAACTTCTCAATTTCGGGAGATCAAATAATCTGAGAAACTTGAGATTTATCTTAGTTCCATTAGTAATCACCAGGTTTTGAATGGTAGTGCATGATCTGATTTGAAGATCCTTTGGCCACCCATGAACTTCACTTGTTAAACTACTAAGTTGAAGTGTCGCCAAAGCCTTCAATTTCTTGAATATTAATATTGACAATTGGCGGTGGCGGAAATTGTTGGAGAATCTCATTAGTAGATGCACACATTCCTATACCTTTAAAGCTTCTCAGTATCTCCAATTCCTTTGGTTCTACATACCCATATGGATATAGGTCAAGCACACAGATCAGTATAAATTTGATAATAGCCCAGACTTTGTAATTTTTCCTAAAAACATATATCCACATAAAAGGTATTTCAACTTTTTCAAATTTCCCAGCTCGTGTGGAAGTGATTTGATTTTTGTACGTGATATGTCAAGAAACTTGAGGTTAAACAAATGTGTGATGATCTCATCTGGGAGCTCATGGATTTTAGTAGAAGATAGATTCAAGTATGTGAGATTTGACATTTGTCTTAGAAAGAACTTTGGCAGATTTTCTAGCCTTTGATTATGCTGAATGTTCAAACTCAAGAGGCTTGGGCACTCAAACTGCAACTCGGGCAAAACAATTCATATCACAATTGACTATTGACACCCATTCCAAACTGAAAACCATGTCTCAACCTCCTCCATTGATAATCATGTATGCGGTAATGTTTTGTCTAACAAACCATTGCTTGTGGCTACCACCCCCAACTCCTATGGCTATCCATTGGGCCATGTCATGCATTACTTCATGTACCTTAGCTACTCTTTTATTATCATGAGTTACTACCAAACTGTTAGGATCGGATGAGAGTAGTTGTGTAAATGAGCTCACTCAAAACACTCAACTCACTGTCAATTAATCTTACAATATAAGAACAAAAGAAAGGAAGGAATGAGAAGAAGAGTAGACAAGTGAATTCCTCTGAATTTCCTTGCATTCCACTTCATTAGATCATTCAGGCATTTAAACAAACAAGTCATATGCTTGCCAGTGAAGCAGCATAGTTCATACAACCAGAACAACTTAAACACATAATACAAACATACAGTAAAAGCATATTCTAAAGTAATACAAACACTAAGATAAACTTAGGATGCATTGAATCCCAATTCAGAGTAGTTCACGAGCCTTCTACTGCAGTATAGACCAAGCTGGTAGCTTGAACAAGAACCTGGGAGCAGACTGCAATGGCTCCAGCAATGTGTCTGATCAAACAGCCTTAACATCCTCCCCTTGATCAGAGAAGTCCCTAACACCCAGCTCAAGTCTTTGTGCTTCAAACTTGCATCTTGGCAATGCTTTGGTAAACATATCGGCAAGCTGCTCTTCAGTCCTGCAATGTTTCACGTCAATTGCTTCATCTTTATAAGATCACGGATGAAGTGAAAACGGGTGTCAATGTGCTTCGTACGCCCATGGAGAACAGGATTTTTGGCAATACAAAGTGCAAAACGATTATCACACCATATGACAGTTGATTCATACTGTCCTTCATTCAAATCTCCTAACAAACGCCTCAACCAAATAGCTTCACAAGCAGCTGAAGTCAGAGATATATACTCTGCTTCAGTGCTTGACAGTGCAGTGATGGCCTGCTTCTTGGAGCTCTAGGCAACAGCACCCGAACCAAGTGAAAAGACCCATCCCGTAGTACTCTTCTAGTCATCCTGTGAACCGCTCCAATCACTGTCTGAATATCCAGACAATTTAAATTCTTCACCTTTGTTATAATGAATACCAAAATTAATTGTTCCACTAATATAGCGTAGGATTCTCTTCAAGGCTCCCAAATGATGCATACTCGGATTTTGCATGAACCGAGATGCCAGAGAAACAACATGAGTTTTGTCTGGTTGAGTATGGGATAAATACAACATCCCTCCAACTATCCTTCGATATCTCACCAGATCTGTTTCTCCTAAACTGTCAAATAGAGAGAGTTTTTCATTTGCATTCATGGGCGTATCAATTGATTTACAATTCTCCATCACAGCTTTGCGAAGAAGATCAATAGCGAATTTGTGTTGAGATACAAAAATTGATCCTTTCTTCTATAAAATTTCAAGACCAAGAAAGTATCTCATAAGTTCGAGATCAGACTTTTCGAAGATGTCCATCATTGAGCTTCTGAATTCCTTTAACTGCATCTCAGAGGAACCTATATAAAGAATGTCATCAACATACAGACAAAGTAATAGAACACTAAGGTCACCTTCCTTCTTGCAATACACAGTCGGTTCATTTGGACTGCGAATGAAACCCAAATGAGTGAAATAGGCATCGATGTGGCTGTACCATGCTCGAGGGGCTTGACAGAGACTATACAAAGCTTTGTGAAGTCGATACACATAAGCTTGTTTGTCTTTAACTATAAATTCCTCCGGTTGTGAGACAAAAACCTCCTCCTTGAGTTCTCTATTAAGAAAGGCCGATTTAACATCGAATTGGTATATTGTCCATTCTTGTTGAGCACCAATGGACAAGAAGATCCTCACTGTCTCCATACGAGCGACTGGAGAGAAAACTTCTTCAAAATCAATGACCTCCTGCTGAGAATAGCCTTTTACCACAATGAGAGCTTTCTTCTTTAACAGTGTTCCATTGGGATTGACTGTTGACTTGAAGATCCACTTCAAACCGATTGTTTTCTTCCCTTCTGGTAATGTGGTCAAGCTCCACATTTTGTTTTTAGTAATTGCCATAACTTCTTCCTTCATGGCTGCAATCCAGCCTTTATGCTTCGCTGCATCTTCATAAGTCATGGGGTCTCCAACTGTGAGAGAAAAAGAGCAGGAGTGATAGATTTCAAAGAGATTTTGATACCTTGTCGGAGCGCCACAGTCTTCTCCTGTGAGGTCTTCAGTATTTGGAGAAGAAGAGCTGTTTAGAAGATGATGATCTGGCCGTTCAAAGAACTGATCAAACGGTGTGGGTTGCGCACGAACTTTACTCTTTAAAGTCACGCCTTCCTCACGTGCAGGCTCACAGTTTGATGAGGCTGAGTCAGCACACTTCAACCAATCCCACGCTTTCTCTTCAAAAAAGAGCACGCTTCTGCAGATGTGTACGCGTTTAGAATCAGGAACGATGATTTTATAGGCTCTCGAGATTCCACTATAGCCAATAAAAATGCCAGCGTGTGACCTAGAGTCAAACTTGGTTCTGAGCTGCGGGTCAACTAGCATGTATGCCAAACACCCGAAGACTCTGAAATGATCCACACTTGGCTTCTCTCCGGTCAAGGCCTCCATCAATGTTCGGAGCTTCACTATTGAGGTGGGTGATCGGTTGAGAATATAGACGGCGGTGGCGACAGCTTCGGCCCAGTATTCCGGTGGTACTGACATTTATCTTAACAGGGTGCATGCCATCCCTGTTACAGTTCGATTCTTCTGCTCGGCTACTCCGTTCTACTGAGGAGTCTGAGGAGCAGAGAGTTGATGAAGAATGCCGGCATTTCTGCAATAAGCTTCAAATTCTGAGGATGTGAACTCTCCCCCACGGTCAGTGCATAGTACCTTCACTGGAAGAGCCAATTGCTTCTCCACCAACACTTTGAACTGTTTGAATTTTTCAAAAGCTTCTAGCTTTCTATGTATAAAGAACACCCAACTGTGTCTTGAGTAATCATCAGTCAATAAGAGGAAATAAACATTACCTCCTATGGATGGAGTCTTGATCGGTCCGACGAGATCAGCGTGAATTAGCTTAAATGGAGCTGCTGCTCGCTTTGCCAATTCTTTGGGAAACTTTGTCTGAGTTTGCTTTCCTTGAGAGCAAGCTTCGCAGGGTTGTACATTGCTAATGTTTGGTAACCCCGACACCAGCTGTTGCTCTATTAATTGCTTTAGCTTCTTCACATTTATATGGCCATATCTTCTATGCCAGAGGTCAGAGACCTCTCCATTTTGTGCTAGATAAGTAGATCCAACATCATCTACTTCCAAGGGGAAAAGATTGTGAGATGTCATGCATACCTATGCTATTCGAGCTTTGGATTCGGCATCCTTGATGTTGCACACTCCTCTGGTGAACTCAACATCATACCCCGAATCCATCATATGTCCAACGCTCAGTAGATTATGAGCGAGGTTGGGCACGAATTGCACATCATTCATGTCTAGTTATTCTCCCTTTACTTGAGCAGAGACTCACACTCCCAATTCCTTCAACTTTGAGAGTTTTCCCGTCTCCTACTGTGATTGATCGACTTGGAACTGCTTCAAGACTTTGAAACAGGTTCACATCTCCGGTCATGTGGTTAGAACAACCACTATCAATAAGCCAGACTCCACCTATTTTTTGTTTCTTCACTAATGGCCATAAACGCAACTTCTGTTTCCTCTTTTTCTTTTTCTTTTTCTTTCTCTTTTTCTTCTTTCACGATGTTGGCTTCTCTGTTTCTGTACCAACAATGGGCTTTAACATGCCCGAATTTTTTGCACACAAAGCATTGAACCCCTTTGTATGTCTTGCTACCTTCTCCTGAGCGACTTATCTCTGTGCGACCAGCGTCAAAGCCTCTGCCATGCCCTCTTCCTCTTCCTCTGTTAAATTGATGACCACATCCTCTTGCTCCAGCCTGAGCATTTCCTCTTCCAATGTGACGAGCTTTCCCCCTTCCTATTGTTATTCTCCTTCAATGTTTAATATGGACTCATAGTTCTTCAGCAGACCACTGAGTTCTTCCACTGTGAGAGTGCTAAGGTCCTTTGCGGATATGATTGAGTGAACCACCTGAGAAAACCTTGATGTGAGGCCTCTCAGCATTTTGGACACAATTGCCTTCTGTGGAAGTTCTTCTTTCATGGCTCTGATTTGGTACACAAGGTCCAGCACCCTGCTTACCAAGTCTTGGACTGATTCTCCATGCATCATCCTAGCAGCATCAAATTCTCGTTGAAGAGAGTGAATTTGGACAGTTTGATTGGTTGTGTTACCTTGGAATTCAGTTTTGATAATTTCCCAGGCTTGTTTTGCTGTTTTGGCTTCTGTGATTCTTACAAGAATTCTGGTGTCTAGAGCTTGTTGAATGAGGTATAAGGCTTTTGCATCTTTTTTTATACTCTCATTCAGTCTAGCTCCATCACGTTCTTCACTGAATCCCTTCTCCACTAGCGTCCACAAGTCTTTGTACCTAAACATCGTCTTCATCATCAAGCTCCAGAGGTTATAATTCTCTCCTTTGAAGAATGGGACATTGGCTTCCCTTGCAGATGATGAACTGGATATTTTGGGTAGTCTCTGATACCACTGTTAGGATCGGATGAGAGTAGTCGTGTAAATGAGCTCACTCAAAACACTCAACTCACTTTCAATTAATCTTACAATATAAGAACAAAAGAAAGGAAGTAATGAGAAGAAGAGTAGACAAGTGAATTGCTCTGAATTTCCTTGCATTCCACTTCATTAGATCATTCAGGCATTTAAACAAACAAGTCATATGCTTGCCAATGAAGCAGCATAGTTCATACAACCAGAACAACTTAAACACATAATACAAACATACAGTAAAAGCATATTCTAAAGTAATACAAACACTAAGATAAACTTAGGATGCATTGAATCCCAATTCGTAGTAGTTCACAAGCCTTCATCTGCAGATAGACCAAGTCGGTAGCTTGAACAAGAACTCGGGAGGCACTCGCAATGGCTCCAAAGAATGTGTCCGATCAAACAAAGATTAACACAAACTTGCTTCCTCTAAGATTTCAAGGATATAGCATCCATGCATGTAAGCTTCAGATAAAGAATCAAAGTAGAAGATCGGCCCAAAACCCCAACCAACATTTGATTATATCTTCAGTTGAGATGAGCTTTTTTTTAGGCCACAAACATGAACATAAGAAACGTTGTTGAAGCGTTTTATTGGCCAGACTATCATAGTCGCATTTCAAATAAAAACATTGATTCACATAAACTTGAGAAAAGCCTATCCTGCAGATTGAGTATAAAATTCCACTCTCTTGTTGATGTCTTGTTTGACATAGCCCGCGCAACCATTATAAGAGCTAGTGGCAATCCACCACATAAACTGGCCACCTTTCTCGCTGCTTCCTCTATAAAAGGCATACCTTCCAAATCCATCGCTAAATTTTCTTTGAAAAGGTGCCACCCTTCATCTTTGTCTAAGAATTCCAATTAGATCTTTTTGTCTGCTTTCATGCAATCACATACTTTTTTTGATTGGGTGGTAAAAACTACTTTGTGCTTGTATAGAATATTTACATCACTCTCATCATGTGGATCAGGAATTCCAAGAACTGTGATATCTAATTCCTCCCATAAATCATCTAGCAATAATAAGAAGTTCTTATATTTCAAAATTTTGAAAATAGCTTCTCTGCTGGGCTCGCACAATGGCAATTGTTCAGCTATACAATCACGGAGATCTTCAGCATGAAGTTCATATGAAGCTCTAATGTGAATGATATAATCGAAACCCATGTTCCAATCATCTATACACCTTTCGATTTCTTTCAAGAGAGTGGATTTGCCGACCCCTCCCATACCATAAATCCCAAGTATCCCAAATCTTTTATCTGTCAGGCAATCACGGACAACACACAAATTGGACCCAATCATTATGCCAACATTTGTGGTTGAGATTGGCATATCTATGACCAGATTGGAAGGCCTCCTCTTTGCCAAAACACTTAGATGAATTTTTTCTTTCATCAATTGTTGGAGATTAAGCTTATTGAATAAAAGGAAGAGAAGCCAATCTATTTCTGAATCATGGTGTTGTTCATCAAATACAATCAAAGATAGTCACAAGATTTCTCATTGATATGTTTTCATTTGTTCATATAAATGTTTCTGTTATTAAGCAATGTAAGCAGCTGTTATTAAGCATGTTGTGGCAGCATAGCTTGGTGGTTAATTTTCTGTTATTTGGACAGCTGTGATGTTATAAGGCTATAGTATAAAAGGGCAACGCCTAATGTAACCCATTCAATTCATTTTTGATTCAATGAGAATTACTGTGCTTCTTTTTCTCCAAACCCTTCCTCTCATTCTCTTCTTCTTTTCCCTAATTTCCACTTCTTCTTCTTCAAAATCCCTTCTGTTCTTCATCATATCTGCATAGAAAGGTCAAATCAGGCGGAAGATGGCTGATGATTCAATCTGAAATCTCTGCATCAAGGTGAAGAAGGTAACAGAGAATTGTTCGTGAATTTCTGATCCTCTGACTTCATTCTTACATCAATTCATCTATTTCTTTCTTTAATTTTGTTGCTTTTCTGCTAGCATTTAATCTTGAATAAATATTTAGGGAGCAACATCTGGTGACACAACACCTGCTAAAATCAATCATCAACTGATTTGTACATTGATCCATGTCCACAACCTGCATGTTATCAATTCAAATAATTGTTTGGCACTTTATATATAAAATGGAAACTTGATTTTAATTGTCTTTTATAGTTTTATACGATGGTTTATATGACAGTTTACTTCATCAAATCAAATAAATTTTAACTCTGAAAAATGTAACTGATACTGCAGCAAAACTCAAAGGTTTCTTTTATCAGGTATACATCTGAAAATTTTGGTGTACTTATATATATCTCAGCTAATAATTTTGCTAGGAAGTTATGTACGAGAGTAAATAGAAGATTAAATATCAGATTAAAAGTGAAAGCTATAGATGAGGAACTACTTGTAAAATATGCACAGAAGCTACAAATAAAAAATACAGAGATGCTCATGGCCTTCGATCCATATATATGATAAGAAATTATATATGATCGCCTCTGTGATAAATGTCCTGATCAAAAGATTTGATGTGAGTTTTTGGCTATTTATTCGAAGTCATGCAACTAATGAAAATAGAATTAATTATATGATATATACCTTGTCAAGCCATGCTTGCACTTTTTGGGTGCGTTGTTTGCCAGGAAACAATTCTCAACTGCCTCAATCGAGGATTTGAGAAGACGTCGCGCACCAAAAACTATCCATATTTATGAAAAAGAAGAGGCGGAAGGACGTGGCCATCTCTATGGCCAGATTATTCGAGGAAAGTAAGAGGATAATTTTTCCACATATTTTTCCCTATGGTCCTTTTGAAACTTTTTAATTATATAAAAAAACCACTATTTAATGAGCATTTTTTAGTTTAGCCAATCACCTCCGATTTTTTGTTTAGTATATTTATATTTTGTTAAGAAGACCATTTCAAATCTCAATTCACATAAGGAAAATGACATAAATATGTTGAGGCAGTAACTCCACACTTATGCACAATCTAGTTTGTCCTCTTTGTCCCTTTTTTTAAATTTTTAAATTTAAATTCAAATATATTTAAAAAGACCATCTTAGCCCTTTTGTTTTTTGTTTTTTGTTTTTTTTTTGAAAAAGTATCACGTGCCACACCAAGCTAGACCATGCATGCCTCTACATTGTCTGAGCATTAACCTACCCAGTCCGGCCATTAGGAGGGAGCTAGGCAAGATTTTGAGGAGGTAGCCCAAGGGTAAGCTTCTAAATAATCACTTTAACTACTTAATTTTGAAAGGGTCATCTTTAGTTCTAAACCTTTAAATTTAAAAAAATATATTTTTTTTATAGCCTTCAAAATTTTAATCTTTCTTGCATGGTCCATGGAGTGTTAATTCAATCATATGGTGTCTAAATATGGAAGAGATTACGACCTAAATTTGTAGGAGATTAGTTGTTCATCGTGAACCTTAAGAAAAAGATAAACATACTTTAGGAATACTGGGAGTATAATCAATTAACTTAAACGCAGTCTAATATTCTAGTCTAGTACTTCATTGAACATTCTACGGATATTCCTTCTTCGGATACCTCCTTTGCATGATTGATTATCTTCTTGCTAATTTACATTGCTTATATATCTTTTTGATTAAATTTTGTTCGTGTTCATCATCGTCACCCTCTATCAGCTAGATAATAGATCAATACGTAGTACTAATACTTCTTGTCTTCGGTCAACAACCTTGCATTTATCAAACACTTTATTAACTTGATATGAACCATGCACTTGTGGAAGCAACACATTGTATATTAATTTACACGCATATGTGACTTTAAAAATTATCTAGTTCATTTCTTCTTTTATGTAAACCTTCTAATTAATTAGTTTAAATGTGAAAACTCAGTGTGTATTATCTATCCGCAATTGCACTGGTTATATCAAATAATAGTAGTGTGCATAAATGCAAGGTTATCGATCCAACGAAACTACTAGAAATCAGGTCTATTGCTACCGATTTTTACTAACTAGCTATTTCAGTAGCTAATCGCAACAAGTTTGTGATGGTTTTCACGATGGTTCTCACATTTAAAATAATTAAGTACATTCGTAGCATAAAAGTAACCACTTAGTGACCACACTTTGGTTGTTGTTTATGTGCCAACTCTGTAACCACATCTCAATTGCAATTTTGGTTATACTTTTGGTCACCGACAAAAATCTAATGCTATTTTTGTCGCTAATTTTTGGTCGGAATGAACATGAATTATTTGACATTTCAGTAACCCCACATCGGTCGCTATTTCAATCTCAAATATGTGACTGAAATTAGTTGATCATTAAAGTAGCGAATATTTTAATAAATTACAACCGATTTATAACCAAAATTTGCGATTGTAGCAATTCGATCACAGTTTCCACTACCGATAATCAGTAGCAATTTTAAATTTTCCTGTTGCTATTGAAACTACGATAAGAGCTTGAACAACAATGTCCAAATTAAATTTTCTTTTCATTATAATTTTTTTATATAATTGATCAATGTATTTTATTAGTGTTAAGATTTATCCCATCTAAAGACGAAAACTTTAGTTTATCCACATTCAGTACATGTGTATCATCACATCAATAACTATTTTTATAGAATATATTGTAGGTGTGATATCCATTACACTTGTTTCTATATTGTGTAAAATACAAATAAATATTTTTATGCCAATTTCACATAGAATAATAGTATGAAGTCAAATTCGCTATCATCGTTGGCTAGTGTGCATTGGAATATGTTTAATGTATATATTCTAATTTATTAAGACAATACATCCTCTATGGGCGTCCAATCAGCGTACCGTTGGATCGACAATCCAACGATCGACGTTGATGAATAGTAATTATTGTATATGTCACTGTAGCAAATCTTGTTTATTAATATTGGCTGTTGGATCGAGATCAAACAGCTGATAATGGACGTTCATAGACTTCTTATCTATGGACGTCCATAGAGGAATGGTCCCTCATTTATTGATAATAGAACAATAATAACTTTGTTATGTTAGTTATGTATCTTATATATTTCAAGTTTAAGAGTAACTCCTTAGTAACTTTAGTTTTGTAACCTCATTGACTTTAAACTAGAAAATAATCTTAATTAATCAATATTTATCTTCAATAAAATTTTATCTTTTATTAATTAATTAATTAATATTTTAACTAAAAGATTTGTGTTGGATTTATGTTATTGGAACAATTTTGAACTTTTGATATGATTGAGGGCTATCAAGAAAAGACAATAATTTAATTCAATAATTGTTATAAATTTCACTACAATAACAATTAAAAGATCAATTTTGTTTGGTATAAATCTATTAATAATTTTTAAAAAAATTAATTATGAATTTATTTTAATATGAAGTTTAATAGAAAATTATAGTTATTAAAATTGTTTAATATATTATTAATATATGTATTACTTATCTAAATATTAATATTTATAACAATATGCAATAAATGATATAATTATAAAATAAATAGAATTTTATCTACGACTACATTTTTATTTAAATTATTTAGTACATTTGAATTTTATAATATATCTTCTAAAAGCCTGCATACGAATATATATATATATATATATATATATATATATATATATTCGTATCGGTGGCATTTAGAAGATATATTTAGGGTTTTGAGGGAAATCTAAATCAAACATTAACTTTTTAGGATTACTTTATATATATATATATATATATTTAAAAGGCAACCCAAAAAAGTTAATGCCTTGATTTAGTTTTCCCTCCAAGCCTCTCCATGACTCTTTCTCTCTCTCTTCATGACGGCATGCCTTTTCTCTCCCTTCTTTCTTTTTGTCTCTCTTTCTTTCTCTTTCTCTCTTTCTTGTATGCACTTGAGTTTTGGGTAGACATGGGGACACCACCCTCTCTCCTCTTGTAAGCACTTGGAGCTTTGGGGTAGGCATCGGGACATCTCCTTCCAAGGTTTCTGGATAGTTACCATGCTATATGCTTCTCTTTATCCTTCTTTGAATCCCTAATTTAGATATTTAGGGTTTCCCCTTCAATCCCTCCCCCTCCCTCTTTTTGCATCTCTTTATTAGGGCTTCATTCAAACCCTAGGTCCACCATTTACACATAATATATTTATTTCCCTTGGCTTTATAATTCTACCAATGATCTTGTATTTAAAGAATTTAGTGAAAGATTGCATAATAGAACAAGTAATATCTCATTTTGAATTTGTAGATAACATAAAAATCTTTTTCTTGAATAAGAGCAACTCTCATTTTGTAATATGGCCTTATTTTTATTAGCACATAACTTGAATGAGAGCAACTCTCATTTTGGAATATGGCCTTATTTTTATTAGCACATAATAGGGGTGTTTGAGTATAGGCAGTACACCACCATCACATTCATCAGGTCGGCAACAATTGATTATTGATGGAACAAGGTTATGATTTTTTCTCTAGCTTTTATAAAGTTATATTTTGTTTTTATGTTGATCAACTAAATTTGCGTAGTGTGCATGTTTTAAGTTTATCGAATTCAATTGGTAAGACAATCACATATGACATTGTTTTTATTTTTATTTTTTTTTTATTTATTTATTTTCGTTGTTTTGATTGATTAAAATCCAAGTAGCTACTTTGTTTAGCAACCCATGCTTTTGTTTATCTCTTTTATTATTCTTTGTTTGGTGCTGCATTACTCTTTATGAGACATACAAGTAGAATAATATGGACAAATGAATTCTTTGATGTAGGTATATGTGCAAAATTGTCCTGCTTGGTGGTTAGATGCTCTTTACATAATGTTCAATTTAAGATGAGAAAATATTTATTATGATGATTTTTTGTTTCATGAAATTTGTAGGAAAGATTTTATTGGGATCCGTCACAAGAACATTTTTGTGAGGAAAATCTGAAATAAGCTTACTACAAACCACTACAAAGATGGTTTAAGTAAAGCAAGAGCACTAGCAATGTAAGATGGAATATCCATTATAGCTTGTCATAGCAAAAACTCATATTGGCTACCACTTGATATTTGGAACATGTTGATTGATAATTTCTGGGCCGGGGAACGGAGAAATGGCAAAAAAAAATTGACAATCGAAAATCAGGAAGAGAATGGTCATTAGCAAATCATTATGGGGGACCAAGAGGATTTTAAAATACAAAGGCAACATTAGTAGGGTTTTTTTTTTTTCTTTTCCTTTTATATGTTTAAGGTTACTAATATAAGCTTTTGTGAATAAACATCATTTGTTTCAGTTTTTTGTAGAAAAAGGAATACAATCGTGAAGTTTCATATGTTGAGTTGTATAATCGCACCCATCAAAAAGACAAGGGGAACAGTCCTTTTGTTGATATAAATAAAATATTAAAATATCAATAATTTCATTTAAAAGCACACACAATCTTATCAACTTAATTACTTAATTCCGAAAATATCCTAAACTCATAAAGACTTAATAAATATGACAAATAAACAAAATTGTACAAATATATATACATAAATAGCCTTAATTTATTATCAATTATAAATAAACATGTACATATTATGATAATAATTAAACAAACCAGTGAAAATAATAAATTATCAAAACTTTAATAATTTTAAAAAAATAAGTATTTACATATTTATTGTAAAAAAATATATAAACATCACCTTCGGCCCTTAGTTAAAATGGCAAGCTCTATCCTTCTCTTCATAGTCTCCTCTTTTCTTCAGTCCTAATGTTTAGTTTAGTTAAAATTTAGAGATTTTCTCACATAGATTTATTACTTATAAATAAGCATTTACATATTATGGAAATAATTAAACAAACAAGTGGGAATATTATAACAAAATTTCAAAAATTTAAATAAATAAGCATTTTCATATTTATTGTAAAAAACATATAAATAGACTTAGATCCTTGTTAAAATACCGGTCAGACTCTGCTTCTCTTCTTAGTCTCTCTTTCTCCACACTCTTTTATATATATATATATATATAATTTGCCTCACTATTTGCAGATGAAGTAATAGTAAGCATGTGAAAAAGTTATGACAGTAATGAAGATGGATTTTGTTTTGCCTCATTATTGACTCACAATAATGAAAATTATTAGTTATAATAAAGATTTATTGATAATAATGAAGATTTATTCATTATTGTCACAATAATGAAGATGCAACTACTCAAGATTATGATAATAATAAAGATGTATTATTGTCACAATAATGAAGATTTATTAGCTATAAGTATAATTTGATATTGAATAAATGAATGATTAATAGGTTAAGGGTGATTATAATTTATAAATTTATAATACAATGGACCAATGGTGCTTGTCTCATCTCATGTATGGCCCGTGTGACCATGTGAATATGTCAAACTTTAAATGGGAGCATTCCAATGATAATCATGCACATTTTTTTGACTCCATGAAAACTACTAACTAATAAATAACTGACTTAAGCTTGTTTTGCTCATTACTTTTATTCATTGCTTGACATTGTTCTAAAAGGGCTTCAGTGTTTCACCATCAGCAACTCATAAGCAGGGGAGGTCTCACTTGTGTTAGGAAGCTGAAGCGCCCTATAGCACCCCTCCTTCTCCTTGGTTCCACCACTGATCCTGGTTCCGTCACTGGTGTGGTAGCTGGCATAGCAAAATTAACCAACGTGGGCAATGCATAGCCACATGTATATGTGTGGGGTTCTTTATTCTTACCTGGCCTTTAATTAGGGTCTACTTGTTGAAAATGATGGAATCACAGATCAAATTTAATTTTTTTTGGATAATTGCATGTTCATGACTTCCATTAGGGGCAAGCCTTGATGTTAATTATCCCATACTCTGTAGTGGGAACCTCCGATTAAGAAATAAGTGTGAATGAGAAATGACTAAAAAAACATAAATTTTTTTTTTTTTTATTTCAAAGAGTATACGAGTACATAATCATCAGTGAGAATACAAAACTATTAAGAGAATTATTTTTTTTATCATACTCTTCAAATTCCTTTTTTAATTTGCATGACTTGGCTAACTCTCTTGATTCCTTTTCTAAAAACATACTAGAAGACCCTTTTAGCTCCGTGACTGTGGCCTTCTTTGATTTATTTTTTATGTGTGCTTGCATCTTGACACATCACATAACTCTCAAGCTACGACTTCTCTATATTTATGAGTTACCTATTTGAACATCTTTGGTTTTTTTTATTGCTGAAGACTTCGGCATTTTGTGCTTATGAACTCTTCAAGTCTCTAACTTGTGAAATTTCTTATATCTTTGACTTCTTTACATCTTGGGGCTTCAAAGTTGCATTTGTCATTTATATAAAATGTTTAGGTCTTGACTCTTCCGTGCTACCTTGACCATCATATCATCAAGTTGTGACCTCCCACATGATCAAGTCATTAACTTGACTATTCTTGACTTGCTTTTAGAATGGATCCTTTGCTGTAATTATAACCTTGATTTTCATTGACTAAGTCATCAAAATATTTCCCCATGAATATCTAACATCTGACTTCATAGAAACTTTTCGTAGATTTTTATCAAAATTTCTCATCATCCCTAGGAGAGTCAAACATACAACCACAAAGTAGGTTTGATGAGAAAACTTTGAGTGTTTTCCAACATCCCTGTAAGTGCCGAGCATTGGATCTCACAATAAGTTTGAAAGGACCACTTCAAAAATTTTCATTACTCCTGTGAGTGTCGAACATGAGACGTCACAATGAGTATAAAATTTTCATCAACTCACCCCCACGAGTGTCAAGATCCCATGGTAGGCTTAAAGAAGTTTTTAATAAATTTTTATCCACCCCCATGAGTGTCAAGACACCATGGTAGGCTTCAAAGGAAATTTTCATAATTTTTCTTATCCCCCATTCACCCCAAGAGTATCAAGACCTCATGGTAGGCTTCAAAAGAAATTATCATAAATTTTTTCTTATCTCCTATTCACCCCTAAGAGTGTCAAGACCTCATGGTAGGCTTCAAAGAAAATTTTCATGATTTTTCTTATCTCCTATCCACCTCCAAGAGTGTCAAGACTTCATGGTAGGCTTCAAAGGAAATTTTCATAAAAATTTTTTATCTTCTATTTTTTATCTCCTATTCAACCCCAAGAGTGCCACGACCTCATTGTAGGCTTCAAAGGAAAATTTTCATAATTTTTTCTTATACTAATTCACCCCCAAGAGTGTTAAGACCTCATGGTAGTTTCTTATCACCTGTTCACCTCCAAGAATGTCAAGACCTTATGGTAGTTTCTTATCTCCTGTTCACCTCCAAGAGTGTCAAGACTTCATGGTAGGCTTCAAAGGAAATTTTTCATAAAAATATTTTATTTCCTATTCAACCCCAAGAATGTCACGACCTCATGGTAGGCTTCAAAGGAAAATTTTCATAATTTTTTCTTATTACTAATTCACCCCCAAGAGTGTCAAAACCTCATGGTAGTTTCTTATCTCCTGTTCACCTCCAAGAGTGTCAAGACCTCATGGTAGTTTCTTATCTCCTGCTTTACCTCCAAGAGTGTCAATACCTCATGGTAGGCTTCAAAGAAAATTTTCATAAAAAGTTTTTATCTCCTATTCAACCCCAAGAGAGTCACGACCTCATGGTAGGCTTCAGAGGAAAAATTTTCATAATTTTTTTCTTATCTCTAATTCAACCCCAAGAGTGTCAAGACCTCATGATAGTTTCTTATCTCCCTGCTCACCTCCAAGAGTGTCAAGACCTCATGGTAGACTTCAAAGGAAATTTTTTATAATTTTTATCTTCTATTCACCCGCAAGAATGTAAAGACCTCATGGTAGGGTTCAAAGGGAAATTTCATAATTTTTCTTATCTCCTATTCACCCCCAAGAGTGTCAAGACCTCATGGTAGGCTTCAAAGGAAATGTTTAGAAAATTTTCCTTCATCCCATGTTCAAGAAATTTTATAAAATTTTCTCTCTAGGTGCAAGAGTGTAAGACCACATGCTAGGCTTCAAAGGTTTCGCCGCTATAGAGATTTATAGTAACAAACTTATATATCCACTATTAAATTTAGTTACTATATCCCATTTTTCTTGTAGTGTGTTCTTGTTTATAGAGTCCCGCTGTACGTGCAGACATGAGCTATTAATACAAAAGAGAAACTTGATAGATTAGAAAACTCCCTGAAAGATCTCATGGCCATGAAGCATGATATTGAGAGAGAGCTTAATCTCCCTCAAAACTAGGGAAACAACCCACCAATTAACTTCAACTTCATGTGTTGATTTAGTAAGGTAAAGATGAATTCCACTAATGAGTTTTTCTTGTTTTTTTAATTTCTGTTTTTAAATGCAATTTTTAATGCCCCTGCATGAATCATTTTAGTCATTTTTGTTTCTATGATTTTAAAATATTAAATACGGTGATTATATAATGGCCAATTTTATCACAATGTTGATTTAGCATTTAGCTTTATACACAATTGGTCTTTAATTATTATTTTCGTTTATGTGCGGCATCATATACTATTTATATACGCTTTGAATAGAAAAAAGGATAAAAATCAATTAGAAAAAAAGAAGAAGAAAAAAAAATCAAATAAAATGGAGGAGAAAAAAATCAATTAAAAACAATTATTATCATGTGATTATCACTATTAAAATAATAATAATAATATTTTTTAAAATTCAGAAAAAAATTTGGAAAAAAGGAATAAAAAAATATAAAATAAAAATTTTAATTTTTGAGAAAAGGAGAATTTTGAAATTTTATCCCTGTAATGGGATGGCAAGGCCGAAGGTTGGGAAGAGGATCCTGGGGGAGAAAACAAAAAAGAAACTAAACAAAGAAAAGAAAAAAAAAAGGAAAAAAAAGAGACAACGAAGGAGACAAAGAAGGGAGAGGAGATTCTAATAGAGGAGAAGAACCAAGAACAAGGAGACGAAAAAGGAGAAGACAGAGAGATAGGACCAAAAAGGGAAGAAGATTAAAGGAAGGGAAAGGCCGACACGTGATCATTGTCCAACGAAAGAAAAGAAAAGAAGATCCGATTGAAATCACCCTGAGTCTCGACTGGAGGTACAATATCTTCCTTTAAATATGTACATATAGTCCGATATTATTAAAAAAAAAAGAAGGAAGATGTTCAAAACACACTTGCATTATAATGTTCACCTCCATCAAGTAGTGGATCCCATTCGTTCACTATTTTTAATGATCCATGCCATGCCATGATTTGGTTCATAAAACACTTTTTGTATGTATGCATGAAGGGCCTTTGCTTATGTTTCATATGCCATCATCCGAATGTAAAAAGAATTATGGATCTTCCAATTAATTTTTGGTGGGTCCTACCCTATGTTTTATATTATTTATGCATGATTTATGGATCTAATGGATGTATGATTTATAGCTCTGTTAAATGTTTGGTTTCATGCCCATGCACTTTAAGCTGTGTAGTTTCCCTTTATATTAGTGATGTTTGTGGGTTATTATGCATACAGTGAGTACTAGACTTGTTATTAACCCACTGTGAGATAAGGCTGTTTAGATGCCCGTACTGGCATACATCCATTTTGACTCTCCGGAAGTGACAGTTTATTGTTTATTTACATTCCCATGGATTTTGTTTCATACTTTACTTGCATCTAATATTATTTAATCCCTACATTACCCAAAAAACAAATTGCATCAACTTCCTCTGCTTCACATTTCTTAGCTCCAGTCGATATCAAACTAAACGGCTCTAATTACCGAGAATGTTTACTACTGTTCGCATCGTTTTACTTGGTATGGATCTACTTGGCCATGTTGATGGTACCTCTCCTCAATCCTCTACTCCTGATACATCATGGGCTCTTGCTGATCATTGTACCATGACCATTATCTGTCAATCTTGTGAGATTGATGTCCGTATGGAAATTGGACATCTTCCCACTGCTCATGCAATGTGGAAACACTTAGCTCATATGTTTGAGCATTCCACCTGCTCGTCAAGATGCCATTTTACGTGATCTTACTCACGCTCGCAGCAGTGAGCATTCCGTCAGAGAATATGTCACTAACCTACGGTCCTTATGGCGTCACATTAATTCCTTGGAGACATCCACATGCCTCACATGCACATGTTGCAAAACTCGCACTTAGTCTTGCCAAATACAGCGCACCTTGGAATTTTTGATGTGACTTCGTCTCGATTTTGAGGTCGTTTCAAAAGCCAACCGCTCAATCGAAACCCCTCTTCCATCATTTCGACGATATTCTTTGTAGTGTTATTGCGTAAGAAACACGCCTCAACACATTATCTCCACGACTCCTCCCTACAGTACACTCGTTCTGCTCGTGACCTCTCCACGTGCCACTAAAGTATCCTCTCGCGCCACCGACTCCCTATTTTTATCTACCTCCATTCGTTCTTTTGTTATCTCGCATTACCGCAGCTGTCCCCGGTCATATGAAGCATCAAGATATCGAAGCTTCAAAGAAAGACAAGAGTGGCAGCCTCCCATGCGCCTCGCCCCTCCACCCTCGATCTCCCGCTTTCTCCCCTCATGCTACTGCCTCCGCTCGATTCTCCTTTCTCACCGATCTTCTTTCTCGTTACTCACCATCGAGCGATTCATGCTATGCAATGCGCTCCGCCTCCAAAGATTTTCTCCTCAGCACGCCCTGCTGCCTCGGTATGTCTTCCTCCTCCTCGATTTTAGATTCCGTGCCACTCATCATATGACCCGCCAATACTTCTAGCCTAGTCTCCATTACTATGCCCTCATACTTTTTCTAGTGTTCAGATCAGCCGATGGGAGCTCTTCATCCCGTCACGCAGCTAGGTGGCCGCTCTTCGCCCACGCTATTTGACATTCCCCGATGTCCATCATGTCCCTAGCTTAGATCTCAACCTTCTTTCTGTTAATCAGCTCACTGATCATGGTCTCACCGTTACCTTTTCTTCCTCTATTTTACTGTGCAAGACAATCTTACAGGCAAGAGGATTGGGATCGGGCGTAGAGTTGGAGTCATCTATCACTTAGATTCTCTTCATCTTCCAGCTCCTCCATCTTCTGATATTGTCGCTTCTGTATGTTCTCTTGATCATTGGCATTGTCGCCTCGATCACTTGTCTAGTTCTCGCCTAAAACTCTTAACAAGTTTAGGTAATCTTGGTTCTGTTTCTTCCCTTTCTCCACATCCATGTATGGGTTATATGCTTGCTAAACCCACTGCTCTTCCTTTTTCTTCATGAGAATCTATTTCTGAATCTACTTTTGATCTAGTTCATTCTGATGTTTGGGGTCCTGCACGCTTCTCCTCTCTTGGTGGTTTCTTCTATTACATCTCTTTTGTTGATGATTTCTTGCGTTATACCTGGCTTTATTTAATGCGTTCCCGATCTGAGGTTTTTGCCATTTATTCTCAATTTATGCAAATGGTATATACTCAGTTTGGTAAATGCATTAAGATTTTTTGCTCTGATAGCACTCTTCATCCTTTCGCACATTACTTTCCACTCATGGCACTCTTCCACAACAGTCCTGTCCTTATACACCTTCTCAGAATGGTGTCGATGAGCGTAAACATCGCCATATTTTAGACACTGGGCGTGCACTTCTTTTTACCTCTTTTGTCCCTCAAACATTCTGGGATGAAGCCATTCTTACATCAGTCTATCTCATCAATCGCACTCCTACCTTCACTCTATCTGGTATCACACCTTATGAGCATCTATACTCCCTTCCTCCTTCCTATGGTCATCTTCGCACGTTTGGTTGCACATTTTTTGTTCTTCTGCCCACTGTCGAGAGAACCAAACTTTCTCCCTGTTTTACCATGTGTATTTTTCTTGGATATAGCTCTGAACATAAGGGCTATCACTATTATGATCCTCATTCTCACCGTCTTAAAATTTCCCATAATGTCACTTTTCTTGAAGTACCCCTTACTTTTCTTCATCCTTCCCAAATCTTTCCTTTCTTCAGTCTTCCAATACCACTACATCCTCTTCTCTCCCCTCCATAATTCTTCCGAGTTCCACCACAACTGCCAATTCAGTGCCCTTTCCAAATGTCTCAATCGACACTTCCTCTGTTTCTCCTTCCCCTTCCTCTGGGTGCATTGATAATTCTGGTGATTCTGGTGATTAGACTCCTCTCTCCGCCGATCGATCCTCTCTTGAAGATGTTCCTGCAGTTCCCCGTCGTTACCCTGCACCGCCCCTCGCTCGGCCTCCCCGCCGGTACACCCTTTCTCTCTTATCTTCTTATTCTTCCATTTTCCAAGCCTTTCTTGCAACAATTCACTCGCATTCTGAGCCGCAGTCTTATCGTGAGGCAGTGAAACATCCCCATTAGCAACAGGCTATGTTAGAAGAACTTGTCGCTCTACAACAAGATGCATACATGGGATCTTGTTCCTCTTCCATCCGGTGTTACTCCCTATCAGCTTGTCGGTGGGTTTATCGAGTCAAGACCCGAGCCGATGGTAGTATTGAGCGCCTGCAAAGTGCGTCTTGTTGCTCGCGAGGTTTTACTTAGGAGTATGGCATTGATTATGAGGGAGACATTTGCTCCTCGTGGCCAAATTGACTCACTTGCTCGCTTTTTGCTATTTTTGTTGCTCGTCACCCGGGCCGCTTCATCGCTAGATGTGACCAATGCCTTCTTACATGGCGATCTCTCCGAGGATGTTTATACGACTCTCCTCCTCGGTTTTTTTCTCATCCTTCTCAGCATGTATGTCATCTTCACCGAGCTATCTATGGACTCAAACAGGTTCTTCATGCCTGGTTTGAGTGGTTTCGTAATGTGGTTCTTACTCTTGGTTTCACCGAGAGCTCTTATGATTATGCCCTCTTCACCGCCCAGAGACTCTCGAGGCATCACTATTCTACTCTTTATGTTGACGATATGGTTATCAACGGGTGATGATGTTGATACTCGTTTTTTCTTTGAAATAGCGGTTACACACCGATTTTCAGAAGAAAGATCTTGGCCCTCTTCATTATTTTCTTGGTCTTGAGGTTGCTTATTCTCATCGAGGTTACTTGGTGTCTCAACAGAAGTATATATCTGACATTTTTTGATGAGCTGATATCACTGATCTTCGACCGCCTCTACCCCCTATTAAGCTCGCATCACCGCCTCCTCTTCTGATGGTGAGCCTATGCCTGATCCTACTTGCTATAGTGTGCTTGTTGGTGCTCTTGTCTATCTGACTATTACTCCGCCTGATATTGCATATGATGTTCGTGTTCGTAGTCAATTTGTGAGTGCTCCTCGCTCTACTCATTACTACGCCTCTTCACGAAGTTCTTCGTTATCTCGTGGCACAATAACTCATTCTTTATCCCGCCACATCTTCTCTTGAGTTGCGCCGGATCGTGATGCTCGATCAGGGCGTGTGATGCCTCTGATCGACGTTCTACTACTGGTTTTTGTATTTTTCTTACAGATTCTCTTATGTCTTGGAAAAGCAAGAAACAATCTATTGTTGCTCTTTCTACTACTGAAGCTGAGTATGGTGCTATGTCTTCTACTGCTAAGGAGGTTCTTTGGTTGCGACTGATTTTGATGGACTTTGGTGTCTCTGTCTCTACCCCTACTCCTATACATTGTGACAACCAGAGTGCCATTAAAATTGCTGCTAATCCTGTCTTTCATGAATGTACGAAGCATCTTGAGATCGCTCTTCACTTTGTACATCATCATTATATTGCTGGCAGTATTATTCTTCCTTATGTTGCCTCTACACAGCAGCTTGCTGATATTTTCACTAAGGCACATACAGTCTCTTGGTTTTAATTTCTGATTGACAAACTCTCAGTTTATGACCCACCATGAATTTGAGGGGGCATGTTAGAGTGATATGTTAGATGTATATTTTTTATGTATGTACATGTATATATGTATATACATATGTATAGTTATATTTGTACATTTATTTGTTCTATAAATATGACCCAAAGGGGTCATCTATGTTGCCCTGGCTAAATACATATCCTCTTCTTCTATCAGGAAGAAAAGGTACTCATATGTGTGTTGTAATATTAAGGAGAAATGAAAAGGAAACTTGGTGTTAGATGGAACTATTGAGGAAAGATTACTGAAGCTCTTGGATTCAGGAAATGAAACTGTTCCATTGAGCCGAACAAATAATTTGTATACCTCTGCCTCAGATGCCATCATGATCTATTGTGATGTCCTTTGCCCCTTTTTTTCTCATGTGCTAGGCGTAAATGAACAAATTTATGTGCGTAACTCACTAAAATAAACATAATAGAGCCGATTTCAAAGACACTCGGATTAGAAATGGGAACTTCGCTTTCAAACTATGTTTTCTTTTAACATCGAACCGATTATTGGGAGTCAAGCATCCAATGGATGTTGATTACCAATTATGGCATTTTAGGGCGTTTGTGATTTGTGTCATAAATTTGTGGCCCCAATATCAACTTGGTGATTGGATTTAACCTCCTCCTGTATACCTACTTGCTCATATATACATACATATATGGTGGCTTGAGCTTCTAACGTGCTCCTATCTACCATTCTATAGTTACACTACTAGTTATCATTTTAATAGAAATCTAGCATAAGAATTCAGTTTGACAACACAATCTCTGTGACATTTTTTTATCGGTGTTTATGTGTTTTTCTTAGCAAAAAAAGCAAGGATAGATTGATATTGTTTTTATCTTTTCAAAGGCTCTATATACAATATATAAAGCATGTGAATTATGTGCGCTAACAAACAACGATTCTCATTTTTATTCATATATCACTTGAATACCTTATTTTCTTTGCAGGGAAATCTAGGCCAAGCTACTATGTCATATTATGATTTGGAGGAGAAGGAGATCTGTTTAAGGCTCCATAACCAATTATTGAGGTTCAAGTTGTTTTACTTGATCTCATGACAACTGTAATTCCTATTATTGCTGGAAATGAGAATGTCCATCCAATAAAGAGATCTACTTAGTGATGTCTTCTTGTAATATACTTTGTTGTTGTGAGAGACTAATAATATGCATGTGCGTGGCTATGTTTGTGTGTGTGTATTCTTATAATATGTATACTGATTATAAAAAAAATTGTTCTTTAGTTTATCATTTTTGTAACTTTTTATAGTGTGAGATTAATAAATTAAAATATTAATGTTGGTTTTGATGGTGTCTCATATATATATATATATATATATATTTGTCTATATTAGAAACAGATTTGATTAGCTATTAAAACATCTACTCAATTTGTAGGATTTAATACTTTGGGTAAATTACGAGGCCTATAACGATAGATTTTTTCACCGCTATAGGATACTAAACAAATTTATAAATATAAAAATGTTTCACCGTTATAGGACTTATAGAGATAGAAATTATCAAAATTTATAGCGGTAAAATTTTCCGTCATTACAGATCATTGTGCAATTCTAATTGATCAAAGATTTAGTGGTTAATTAGCTATCAACTGTCACTACACCAAATTATAATTATAGAAGCAGATAAGGAGAGCCGGTTTTAGAAAACCGGCACTAATAAATAGGATTAAAAAGTTAATCCCACTTTAGAACCGGTTTAAAGGAATCGGCTTTGTAAGTCAGTAAGTGTTTGTTATAAAAAAATATTAGCTAATGTCACTGTGGACTCTTTGCAAACTTCGGGACCTCGGGTTGGTGAGAGCAAAGCACCTTGGCCATAGATCCCATGAAGCCCCTTCCTCTCCTGCTCTCTCTCTCTAAGCCCTAGCCCCCACCATGGTCGTCATCTCCTCCCAAGGCCCCACCACCACCACCAGATCGGTGGCGCTACTCGCGGAGCCACCCTCAAATCACTGACGCCGTCCTCTTCGGACACTGTCTTGGTCGCGATTGACTCGGATTCCGGTGAGTTCTTGTGCTTTTTTTTTCCTAGGATTAAGGTTTTGTATTGCAGACCAGTTGCTTGATTTGGGTTTTTTAAGAGACTGAATGATTAGGGATTGACTCGAATTTGACGATGAATAATTAGTTTTGTAGCCGAATTGGAATTTTGGAAACCCTAGCTTAGGGTATTCAATAAATTGAGAGGTTTTATTGTATTTAGGTTTGATTAGGGTAGAGAAGAGCAACAGATAACTCCTATAAAATATCAGGCACACCACCAAGCTTCAAAAGAAAGTCCATAAACAAACCAACTAGCAAATTTGCCACACAAGAAACCATTTAAATCTAGATACCTCGAACATCCCAAAACCATTTAGAAGTGACCAACTTCAGACAATGAACAGGCACTCATGATTCTCAATGACATGAGGTCAAAATAACATTCTCACGTATTGGAAAAAACATCCATATATAGAATGATAAATGGGCACATATATATGTTCTTATAGCACTAGATGACTATCAATTGTCCAACACCTAATTTATTCACAACAAAATAAAATTGACAACAAAAATCTTGATTATTGGAGAAAGCACAAAATTAAACAAACACAAAAATCTTTACAAACTAAAGTCAACAATTAATGCAATATGGAAACCACCAGTTGGATGAGCATCACAACAATTTACTTAATAAAAAAGAAATGCAACACATATTAATGCAAATCACATGCATTTAATTACAATAGCTCAAAATTTTAAAAAATAAGTATTTTTTTTAGTTCAATAATAGAATGAACATCCAATAGAGCAAGGAAATTATCAGTTCTCAAAATTTAACATTCGTGATATTGGTTAGGATTGATTGTATTAGTGTCTACCCAAGCTCATATTGAAAGAAAAATATGCCTTTATACCACATTATTCAGTGAGTGCATTTTATGTACCTATGAAAAAAATTATGTATTCAAATATATACACTATAGAGGTTGATGTCTTAACTATAAATCAGCAAACCTTTTTATGATAAGCTTCGTAGTTTACCAAGTTAATGCTGAAACACTTAAAAGTGTAAGCCATAACTTTTGATCTTGAAAGGGTTTCTAAAATGCATGGTTTTCTTGCTCTCATCACAGAACTTGTGTGATTTCAAAAGAAGTCAGCAGTCATTAATTTGACACTATCCTACCAAGCACTTTGTCTTTGTATGCTCTATATTGCATTTCTGTATCTACTGTAAATTTTGAAAATCACCTGCCTTGTTAACTCTAACAGGAATTTTCATCTATTATAGTTCTTGAAAGATGAGCTTCCATGCTGTCACCTTTCTTGAAATGTTTTTGTTTCTATATTTGTACATTCTTGTCACTTTATCCAAGTCATTCATATATCCTACATTTTTACTAAACCAAGTGTGTTCTTGTTCATGAAGCACAATGGCTCTGCATTACATGTTGTGAGTAATATGATTGAAAATCAACTGTTTGATGTATTAATCCACCGGCAAATTCAATGGGTATTTTTGGGTAATATCTGCAACCACTGGTTGTATCATTTTTTATTTTTTCCGCTACTTTGATATCTTTCAATGCCGAAGCTCTCTATTTAGATGTTCTCTTTTGCAAATCAATAGAGACCAAATCAAGCACCCTTTCATGGTTTGCCGGTCAATCATCGCCGATTTTAGGCATTAACAAACTACATCAAGCATCTTATTTAGATTCACAAGATTCTTCCACTGGTCATCATCGAGCAAGTCTCATTATACAAACCAAACTGCCCAACTGAGTTGCTCATTCATCCAACAACCTCCTGAAGCAAAAAAAACCAACTGTTATCATTCATTTGGATTTTGCTTTGGATTTTTCAGACCCTACTTAGCTTTACACTGGTTATCTGGCTTTGCATTAGCATCACATCCTTTTCGACTTCCCGGATTTGAGCTATCAGAGGAATGTGGTTGCTTTGGTTTCTCCTGACACTGTTTACACTGGCAATCAGGCTTTCCACTAAGAGCACACCCTTTTCGACTTCCCGGGGATGATTTATCAGAGGAATGTGGTTGCTTTGGTTTTTTCTGACTCTGTTTATTAGCAGCCGTTCCACTGCTGCTATTCCCACTATTAGCTTTGCCACTGCTACCATGCCCATTACTAGCTTTTGCATTTCTACCATGCCCTATATAATTTCCCAAGAGCAAGCAATCAGAAAAATCATCTGTTGAGATTTGCAGTAAGGAACAAATGCCTTTTAGACATTTTAATATGTTTTTAATTAAAATTATATGGCATTTTGAAATAATCTGCTATGCATGTTTATTCTCCACACCTCCAAATTGCTATTTGTTGTTATGCTTTTTTTTTAGCTTATCTATTTATTAATATTACTTGATCTCTTAGATGAACAAATCAATATTTTTGTTTACTATTGTTTGATTTTTCATCTGATCTCTTGGATTATCATATTACTGAATTCTCACTTGATCTCTTACATACCAAATTGGCACTTATGTTAGCTATGCTGAGTTTTTCACTTGGATTTTTTAGATGACCAAATTTCTATTTATTATTGAGTTATGGTTTAATTTTCACTTGTTCTTGTAGATAAAATAATCACTTCATGAGAATTTTATGTGATAAGTTTTGTCTATAAAATGATTGGCCATCTTGTATAAACTCGTGTATGGGACGAGTGAGTGTACACCCACCCTCTTCTCTTGAGGGTAAATGTGGCACCCATCGGTTAAAATTCTCTTTTAAGCGGAAACTGACACCCTCGCTTTTAAACAAAAATCGGATCTATAAATCACAATTTACAACTTCACACCAACTACTGAGGTTCAAATACATAAATACCATGAATACTGATAACTCAAATTTGCGGGTACAACCGCTACTAAGATCACGACACCAATAAATAGAAAGAAAGATATGGGACCCTACTGCAATCTTGGACTCAACCACGACTAGCGCTATACTCGATCGAGGCGATCAAGGGTCCTAGCTCCCTGCACTTACTGACACATTCGAGTTGGTCGGTAGTGGCTTAATAATTTTAAATACTTAAATACAGTATATATAAAATATATAAATACCAACTGCTCAAATAATTTTCCAATTTTTCCAAAATACCAGAATTCTAGCAAAAATACATTTTTTTAAAGAACTCTCGAAACATAAATTCAACATAGATCAACATCAATTTGATTTTCTCAGAAAACACAAATTTCGTGAGAGACTGCCCTCATCACAATTCAAAAAAATAACATAAATCTCAAATTCAAAATCTGATACCCAACACTCACCCAGTATAACATGGTCTGAAAACTCTCTAAACCTTCGCAGTGGCGGCTGCAGGTTGAGGCCGTCAAGGAACTCATGTCCTCAGCGTTGACCCATCGGTTCAGCGGTCGGTGACCCCGGCTACCCGATGAATATCCGATCGAGGGCTCTACGCTCCCACGAGGCGGCCCTCGTAGTAATCAACACCCGGGTCCACCACGCCACCTCTAAAAGGGTCGGCCCGTGGGGACCCACTCTGCGATGAGTCGGGCCTTAGCCCGTCGCCCATCAAAACCATCAAGTAAATACAACAATAATACCATCCGTATAAATCATAACACGGGATCCTTTTTCCGGGACAAGTATTCACATCACGGAAATAACCATTATTTTCCACAAAGCCCGATGCCAAAAAGTATAACAATGCATAATGCCGATAAAAGCCCGGGATCAGCGATACCATTCCTATACCGGGGAATGAAAACCAATTCTACTAACAATGCTCGATAAAACATCTTTAATATGCTCACATGATTTCGCAAAATCACTCCAAATCAAAAGCATATATACCCATCAAAAATAAATACATGAACCCGAATAATTAAATCACATATACATGTATTTTTACTATTCACAAATCACGTATAATTATACAAAAGCGAATGTATCAATACGGTTATCATGAACATCGATGGCAAACAAATATACGTATATTTCAACTATATATGGAATCAAACATGATAAAATGAAATACTTAAACATTTATTTCCAAAAATACTAGCCATTAAACAATTATTTCAAAATAATAATAATTAATCAATTATTTAAAATAATAGCCACTACCAAACTCACTCGGTGTCCTTGGGTTCCTTGCTAGACACGGAACTCCTCCCAAGCCCTAATCGACACCTAGTAGGATAACATAATAAAAATAAATAAATACGACAACTAAAAATATAATTTATCCCAATAGAAAATACAGAAATCAATAAGCGACTCTCTAATTGGCCCACTCACTCCAATCGGTTCAAACGCGACGTTGTATAAGCAAATTGGTCTCCAATTACAATTAAGCCAACTCAATTTGGGCTAGACTATTATGAACCAACCTGAACCAACCTCAATTCCATTGAACCAAACTCAAATTCACTGAACCAAACTCAATTCTTATTCAAAATCTATTGAACCAACTTGGTTCAGTCCAAAATCCTTAACCCAAATCAATTGAGACCAAACCCAAACCATCTCAACAGTTTGATCAAACCCAACTCAACCAAACCAATTCAACTCAACCCATTTCAATTTGGTTAAACCCAGACCAAATTCAATCTAACCATCATCATTAACACCTTAATCATCATCATCATCATCAACTTAATTAATCAAACCAAACCCTAATCTCGGTGCTTTCACGATGGTGCTACTGATGAAACCGAAAATCTCATCCTCCATTCAAGTTTAGATTACATACATACATCTGATGATTTTTCAGCGCGAAATTGAAGCAACGATCATATATAATCGTTAAACATGTTTTTTCTACTCAAATCCATAATTATTTTTCATCAAATCCATCAAATACACATATATACATGCATACATACACTCATTCATCAAAAATACATGCAAGAAAAGCCCTTTACCAAATTAAAAACCATATCTCCCAGTGAAATCTCATAAAACTGATCTCAAGTCCCTCTCCTTAAAACCTCCAATTTCTTCCCATTTCTTCATTTTCTTACTCGGATTCTTTGTAGCGGATGAAGGGAGAAGAAGATGAACCATCAAAATCTAGAGTTTTTCTCCAACTTAAGTTTTTCAGCCGAAATTCACATTTAGTCCCTCAAAATATAATTTCTTACAAAACAGTCCCTGAAAAAAACTCACCAATGATCCCTGAATTATGAAATAGTATTCTCAAAAGGTCCTTTCAAATTATTCAATGATCCCTGGATTATAAAAACAACATTTCAAAAAGATCCCTTCATCTTACCTTTCAGTCCTTGGTTTTCAGAAACATTTTTATATCAATCCTTTTTTTAATTACTCTTTAACCCAAAAATCATGTTATAAACTTTCACATTTAAGTCCTTATTCTTTTCACTTGGGGTTTCTCAACAAGATTAATCTGTAGAAAACCTTCTGCATAGCTGTAGTAATACCACGAATATATTTTTCTATGAGTTATCCACGAGGTTCGAGGGTATTCTGATCCTTCCCATAAGAAAATTTAGTCCTCGAAATTTCTTAGCATTATCCATCGATATCATTTGAATTTCACTTATTTGTTCCAAGACCACTGTTTCTCTTGCTACAAATCGCTCGATAGTAAATAATCACTGCTGCGATTCACTATGTATCGATCGATAAAAGAGCATCGAACACCTTTCTTTGGCGTCTTTTAAGTTAACTCATTTTTGGATAAAATCAATTCGATAAAATCTCGACCATGATTACGATCGCGATTACACTACTCGACTCTTTGTCTCAAATGTCAAAATCAACTATCGATTACTTTCGATCGATATGCGACTTAGGTTTTAACCCGATTGGAGACTCGAAATACTTCTATTGGGCCCTTAACTTTATTTCTAATCACTACTAACTCTCCAAGTCTAGACATGGCTTCTAAACTTAGCTCGGATCACTGACCCGTGATCTCTACCAAGCAGGATATCTCAACCTCCGACTACGATGCAAAAGATGTCACTTTCCCGCCCCTCTACTTGAGGGTAAATGTGGCACCGTCGGGTTAAAAATTCTCTTTTAGCTGAGCCCGACACCCTGCTTTAAACAAAATCGGATCTATAAATCACGATTTACAACTTCACACCAACTACGAGGGTTCGAAATACATAAATACCATGAATACTGATAACTCGAATTTGCGTGGTACAATGGCTACTGAGATCGCGACACCAATAAATAGAAAAGAAAGATATGGGACCCACTGCAATCTTGGACTCGACCACGACTAGCGCTATACTCGATCGAGGCGATCAAGGGTCACGCTCCTGCGACTCTGACACATTCGGTTGGTCGGTAGTGGCTTAATAATTTTAAATACTTAAATCGATATATATAAAATATATAAATACCAAGCTTCTCGAAATAATTTTCCAATTTTTTTCCAAAATACGGAATTCTAGCAAAAATACATTTTTAAAGAACTCTCGAAACATAAATTCAACATAGATCAACATCAGATTTGATTTTTCTCGGAAAACACAAATTTCAGTGAGGCAGCACTCATCCTGATTCAAAAAAATAACATAAATCTCAAATTCAAAATACTGATGATACCCAACACTCACCGAGCATAACATGGTGCTAGAAAAACTCTCTAAACCTTCGCAGTGGCGGCTAGGTTGAGCCAGTCAAGGAACTCATGTCCCTAACGTTGACCCATCGGTTCAGCGGTCGGTGACCCGGCTACCCGATGAATATCCGGTCGAGGGCTCTACGCTCCCACGAGGCGGCCCTCGTAGTAATCAACACCCGGGTCCACCACGCCACCTCTAAAAGGCGGCCCGTGGGGACCCACTACTGCGATGAGTCGGGCCTTAGCCCGTCGCCCATCAAAACCATCAAGTAAATACTAACAATAATACCATCCGTATAAATCGTAACACGGGGATCCTTTTTCGGGGACAAGTATTCGCATCACGGAAATAACCATTATTTTCCACAAAGCCCGATGCCAAAAGTATAACAATGCATAATGCCGAGTAAAAGCCCGGATCCACGATACCATTCCTATACCAGGGAATGAAAACCAATTCTACTAACAATGCCGATAAAAACATCTTTAATATGCTCACATGATTTACGTAAATCACTCCAAATCAAAGCATATATACCCATCAAAAATAAATACATGAACCGAATAATTAAATCACATATACATGTATTTTTTTACTATTCACAAATCACGTATAATTATACAAAAGCAGATGTATCAATACGGTTATCATGAACATCAATGGCAAACAAATATCGTATATTTCAACTATATATGGAATCAAACATGATAAAATGAAATACTTAAACATTTATTTCCAAAAATACTAGCCATTAAACAATTATTTCAAAATAATAATAATTAATCAATTATTTAAAATAATAGCCACTACCAACTCACTCGGTGTCCTTGGGTTCCTTGCTAGACACTGGAACTCCTCCCAAGCCTAATCGACACCTAGTAGGATAACATAATAAAAAAATAAATAAATCGACAACTAAAAAAACATAATTTATCCCAATAGAAAATACAGAAATCAATAAGCGACTCTCTAATTGGCCCACTCACTCCAATCGGTTCAAGCACGACGTTGTATAACAAATTGGTCTCCAATTACAATTAAGCCAACTCAATTTGAGGCTGAACCATTATGAACCAACCTGAACCAACCTCAATTCCATTGAGACCAAACTCAAATTCACTGAACCAAACTCAATTCTTATTCAAAATCTATTGAACCAACTTGGTTCGGTCCAAAATCCTTAACCCAAATCAATTGAACCAAACCCAAAACCATCTCAACTTGATTTGATCAAACCCAACTCAACCAAACCAATTCGACTCAACCCATTTCAATTTGGTTAAACCCAACCAATTCAATCTAACCATCATCATTAACACCTTAATCATCATCATCATCAACTTAATTAATCAAAACCAAACCCTAATCTCGATTGCTATCGATAATTTGACTGCTGATGAAAACCGAAAATCTCATCCTCCATTCAAGCTAGATTCATCATACATACGATGATTTTTTTCAACACAAATTGAAGCAACAATCATCTATAATCATTAAACATGTTTTTTCCTACTCAAATCCATAATTATTTTTCAGTCAAATCCATCAAATACACATATATACATGCATACATACACTCATTCATCAAAAATACTAGCAAGAAAAGCTCTACCAATTAAAACTATATCTCCGTGAGCTCCCTCGACGATCTCCAAGTCCCTCTCCTTAAAACCTCCAATTTCTTCCCATTTCTTCATCTTCTCGGGTTCTTGTAGCGGATGAAGGGAGAAGAAGATGAACCATCAAAATCTAGATTTTTCTCCAACTTAAGTTTTCAGCCGAAATTTACTTTTAGTCCCTCAAAATATAATTTCTTACAAAAACAGTCCCTGAAAAAAACTCACCAATGATCCCTGAATTATGAAAATAGTATTCTCAAAAGGTCCTTTCAAATTATTCAATGATCCCTGGATTATAAAAACAACATTTCAAAAAGATCCCTTCATCTTACCTTTCAGTCCTTGGTTTTTCAGAAACATTTTTATATCAATCCTTTTTAATTACTCTTTAACCCAAAATCTGTTATAAACTTTCACATTTAAGTCCTTATTCTTTTTCACTTGGGGTTTCTCAACAAGATTAATCAGTGAAAAACCTTATCACGAATCTGTAGTAATACCACGAATATATTTTCTAACGAGTTATCCACGAGGTTCGAGGGTATTACGGTGAGAATCATCCAGCTATAATTATTGCCGGTGCAGTGCCAATATTGAAGAGGATAGTTTTCTGAGAAAGGGGCCTCAATAGACACGTGCGCTTCATCTACTAAGGACGCTTCCAACATGAATTAAAACTAGGTAGGCATCTTTGTTCTGCTTTAATGGGCACTTCTAATGGATTATCTAAAGCATTGACATTCTTGCCCATTTTTGTAGTGACATGGGAATGTTTGGATCGAGAGCAAGGATGAGCAACCAGCACGCTCAGTTTTCAGAGTGTTCAAGGATAAAGAGAATGGGATAAACTTGTTTTCCAGAATTCACAATCAGTTCTCACTTAATTGTATCACAACTCAATCATTCAATAATAACAAAGTGAATGAGAAAGAAGACTGATGTATATCACACTCAATGATTCACTCACTTTTATTTAATTAAACATCATGCATTTATACAAACACCTAGCAGACCAACCATCATGGTCGCACAGTACAAAGCTAGAGAACATTCAAATTAACCAAACATTACAAACAAACATAATTACATATAGGTTTAAGCATCCCCAGATGCAATACAAACAAATGCATTCAGTTAATTTCTTTCTTGGTTGAGTCCTGATGATGCGCACCAAAACCTGGAATCCTGGAGACGTGATGCGCACCAAAACCTGGAACCCTGGAGACGAGCTGGAGCTGCAGTAGTGCGTTCATTGGGATCTGATCAACAATCTCCAACAGGGAAAGAGTACAACAGCATGCTTGGTTGGCAAGTGTAGTCATACCAACACCTGATGAGGTGAGTCTACATTGCTTCTCATTTTCGACCCGAGAAATTAGCCACAACACTTGGTTGCATGGTCGAAAGCAAGATGTTTTGTTGCTTGTGTTGTCAGCAGGGTAACCATTACTGAGCCATAGCCATCCATGTTGAAGTCCTGCATAAGAGAGTTTGCGTAAAAAAAAAGAATGAGAGCTAAAGATTTTGCTTGTCCTTGGAGTGATTTTAAATGATGCTGATGTGATTTTACTTAGGCTTTTGAATTATTTCTTTCTATAGTCTCTCTGTTTTTTTTTAATGATTTGTATGTATATAGTAGAGACAAACTATATCTTGTTAGCATCTCATCTCAAGGTTGTTATACAGCTGCTATTTTTTTCCTCTTTGATGATGTGATTGCTATTTTATTCTTTCCGACAGATAATAAATGTTTGGTTTTTATGATGTAGGGTTTGGTAATGATGGGATAAAATGAGTGGTTTTAGTGAAACCTTATAGAGGGTTTTCCAGAAGATGATTCAATGATAAAAAGTGGTACGAGACAACGAACCTGCATGTTTTAGTTCATTTGGATTGATTCAAGGCCAAGCATATATATTCTTCTCTTATGAGATTGTGGCCCTGCTAAACTTCTGTGTTTCCATCACTTTTTTTCCAGGATGAAGAGGAAGTGCAGAATCCGAAGACACAGCAATAAGGTACCTCTATTTTGCCTTTTGCCCCTCATTATGGACCAGTCTATCATTCTGTCACTCCATATCTGACACTGAAGTTTGTTTTCTCACTTGACAATTGCTATTCCCTTATGAGAATGAAAGGCCGGTCCCTCTTTTTCACATTGCTTAACAATCTTATTAGTTAGGTTCAGCTGTGATTAGCTCTGTGTGATTTCTGAAAATTTACAACATCTCCTTTTAGTTTTATGTTTTGTTTTCTTTGCAAATTTATAAATCTAAAGTGTGTTGTCTTTTAAAGGGTTGACTATCTATAACCTTTAATGTAATAGACCAGAGCCCAGGTTGTATACTCCAAGTATGCTGGAACATAGCTGGAAGGGCCTGACCATATATTGTTAAAGGAGGATGATATTGTTGGTATTCTTGATACTGATGATGTCAAAGATCTCAAGCCTCTTGCCGATTGAGTTCTGCTCAAGGTTTGTGTTTTTCTTCAAATATCTTCATATTCTTCTCTGGAAGATATTGTCTATCCGTTAAGATTCGATGATGCATCTCAAAATCGACTGTTGTTCCAAGGTTTCTCATTGGTGTTCCTTATCTTTTATTCTTTTGTATAAATCTCAGGTCGTGGAAGCTGAAGAAAAAACTCCCATTGGTGTTCTATTGCCAGGGGACCAAGGAAAAACCTCCCATAGTTACAGTAAGTTTCGGTCTTGATAGTGTGATTCTAGTGGATTTTTAAATTGTCTTATGCTTAATCTCTAGTGAAAGTTGAGTTATATTAGTCGTAAAATTCTCAACTAATATTTTGTGGGGTGACTAAGTTAAAAAAATGAAGAAATAATCTTCAGTCTGAAAATATAATCATGATGGTGATTTGCTGAATATGCTGTTAACTTATATGTTTATAACATACTAGAATAGTTGTTTGTAAATTGAATTTGATTAGTTTAATTTTTTTTGTTTGAGAGAAGCTTGTTGTTGCTAAATTGCTAATTAATTGTGGCATTTGACTGCGGAGATGATTGACATCAGTAATAAAATCCTTGGCTTTGTTTGGACTTTGGATCTCTTGTAAAGTATGACTAGTTACGTGATAAATGAAACTTTAAGTAAGATGACAAGATTGGTTTAATGATAATAAAAGCTATTTATTGGCAACACATGGACGTTTGTCTCATCACTATAGCTAGTGATTAATGCAAAGGTGCTCATGATCAATAATTTAGGAGCGAATTTGCAATGATTTTGTTTGGGAGTTCATTACGAGCGAGCAGTGGATTTTTTTTTTAAATTCCTATGATTTATATTATGATATTGAAAGCTTTATTGTTCTGCTTTGATCTTCATAACTTGAAAAAAAAAATTTTACTTATTTGATTTAGGCAACCTTGAGAGAATAAATTCAGCATGAAAACCTTGAGAGGAGAGTGGCATCTATTGTTTTACAATGTAGAACAACATAATTTGTCTGATTATCGAGAGGTTTCATTCTAAAGATTATTGATCTTGGAGGTGATAACATGAGATGTCATGTTGTTGATGCTAATGATATGCTAAGAAGGTGGGTAGTCAGAAGTTATGAATTGTGAACTTCTCTGAACACTTGTTCTTCCTCTTGCTTTACTTGGAAGTTGGATTGTCATGGCATAGAGCCTTTTTGTTCAAGACCAAAACTTTACTTGGAGGAAACAGTTGTGGTTTGTATAGATCATCTACTCATACAGGTAGAGACTAGTTTGACTATATATAATAGAATGTGAATGACTCAGATTTAAGCAAAATGGGTTCATGTATCATTTGCATTTAAGCATGGTTAAAATTATTTTTTTTTGACTTTTTGATATTTGTAGTGTTTATAATAATTTGTCCGGGGAAACTACTTGGGGAATCAAACACAATATTTAACATCAATTGATATCTAAGGCTTTATGCTGTTTGCTAGAGTTTTAAAACTATGATTTCCATTTCATTTGTTGGTATTTATTTAGTGATTCAAGCCTTGTTAGCATTGTATTTCGTAAGTTCTAAGCAAGCTACTCATTCTGGTGGGTAGCACAATGCGATCATCTCGGTTCAAGTTCTTGCGACTACTGTTATATGATTTATATGTCTTCTGTTTTGTTTTGTTTTTTTAATAAAAATGTCTTCGTTTTGTGGTTCTCATTGAGTGTTGTTTATTTTTTGAGTTTTAAAATATCCTCATGCTTTAACTATAGGCACAATGTAGTGTTTATTGGAGTTGATCCATCATCGGTGAACCTTTATGAGTATTTTTGTGGTGCCTCTTCTCCACTAACAATTAGAGAATGTGATCACAAAGAGGACCACCACTTTATTCTTATTGCAATTTGAAGGTTGAGGGAAGTGTCTAATGGATAGCATCACATTAGCATGTTTTCCTTTTTCCAAATTCATGGTATGGATTTTATAATTTATTATTTAATATTTTTTTATTTGATTTTAAATATAATTATAGGTCTTTATTTAATAATGTTTGTCTACTTTTGCCGGAGAATTCATGGTTAAAGATCGAGAGGATTAAAAATTAAGAGGATACACGAAACTTTTTACTTTGTGTAATTAAGCAAAAAAAAAATTTGTAATAAAAGTAGATAAATAATGTAAAATTTTTTACATTTTGTTATTAATTAAAATATATTGCACTTGTCAATAAAAGTCAATAAAATTGAATTATAATGCTTTTGAAGGTATTGAAATATTCATGTTTTTGATTTACAGGTTAAACAAATTTATTTATTATTAGTATGAAAATAAATTAAAATTTAATTTAATTCAATTAATGAACAAATTTAGAGGTGGTTATAACCGCCTCTATAGCTAATAATTTCTTATACATTTATACATTTTAGAGGCGGTTATAACCGCCTCTAAAACTTTTGAGTGATAAAAATTATTAGTTATAAAGGAGATTATAATCACCTCTACAACTATTGAGTAGTATAAGAAATTATTAGTTATAGAGGCGGTTATAACCGCCTCTAAAACTATTAAAGAGTAATGAAAACTTAATAGCTATAGAGACGGTTATAACCACCTCTAAAAGCTATCAAAGAGTGATGAAAACTTAATAGCTATAGAGGCGGTTATAACCGCCTCTACCACTTATAATTTTTAGAGATGGTTAAAACCGCCTCTACTCTTTTTATTAAAAACCGCTTCCATAGATAAAACTTGCCCGTACAAACCGGCTCTAAAATGTAGAGCCGGCTTGATACGAGGCGGTTTAGAGGCGGGTGAAAAAACCAACACTATACTTATAGAGGCGGTTAAAACCGCCTCTATAGGGCTTGACAACCGCGGTTATATATATTATTAAATATATTTTTATTTAAATAATAAACAAAAATTAGTTAAATAAATCTTAGTTTAATATTTTGATGAGGTTATTTGCGCAACACCAAATGAACTCTCAAGCTTTTTACCGTCAATTTTCTTTTCATAAGTAATAATTATTTAATAATAATATTCATATATAGTTATTAATTGATTAAAAATATTAATTTTCATTTCAAAATATTTGTTTATATAGATTTTTTTAAAAAAAAAGAAGAAATAGAAGAAAAAAATATTAGAAAAAAAATCAAATTAAAAATATATATGAGGGGCTAAAAATGATGTACGCCTACAAATTGTCACGTGAAAAAAATAATAAATTAAATTAAAAATCAAAATTAAAAAAATAAAGCGAGTGAGAATATAAAAAGAAATAAAAAGAAATGGATAGGATAAGAAGGGATTTTGAAATTTAAAAAGTGAAGAAGGAAAAATCTCTGGGGTTGAGGATTTTTGGGGAAGTTGAGGATTTGTGGAAAAAGAAGAGAAAAAGGGAAAAAGCAGGGAGAAAAAGAAGAGGCAGGGAGCAAGAGAGAGAAGGAGGAGGCGAGAAGGAAGAAAAAAGAGTCTGGTCCTTCGGCTCTATTAGTTCCTCTCCCACTCTCTTTTCTCTACCACGAGATGAGCCAAAGAAAGTCAAGGATAAGATGAAGTACAGCAGTCGTGGTGGTGGCGATGTATATAAGCCTTCGCATGCGTCACCACCCTAAGCGGAACCTAAAAGCCCTCGTTGCTTGTTCTCTTCTCCGATCCCGGATCTCGATCTCAATCCAGAGGCAATGAGGAAGATCAATGGCGAGAGACAACATTCAATCATAAAAAGATCATCGATGAAGTTCTTCATCAAATTGACTTTGTTGCCATTTTTGATGTTTCCTATAGAAAAGATCAATTGCTCCACCACGGCAAGCAAGATGATGTTGAGAACCCTAGCACAAATCTCGAGGCATGCTTGAGAAACTACGTCGGTGCTTATGACTTGAAGAGGTAGATGCTCTTATAGAATTCTATTCAAAAATATTTATACATATACATGTTCTAGTTGCATCCATACAAAATACCTAGATTTTTAGTTTTACAAAACAAAAATTCTCATAACCCGGTGCTTCACTGTTCATTCATTCCTATGTGAATATTAGTCATGGTGGGACATGCACTGTGGATTGCTTTGTGAACCATGCATTCCTTGCTTAAATGAGTAATGAGATATATACCATAGTAGCATGTCTTTATGTATTACTTGCCAGCATGCTTTCGTAATCAAAACCTCCATCTCATGTCTTGGCCTTTAGATTTGGCTAATATTTCGATGTAATCCGAGACAGAATGTTATTCATTCGATATTTGGATTCTTTGTTAAAAAAAAAAAGAGGAAAAAAAGAGAGAAGCGGCTCTGTTATAAAATTCGGCAAAAATTTTGTAGAAAAATTGGGTTTCATTGCAAAATCTATGGAGAAGTAAAAAGCAAGTATTTGAGGACACATATGCAAAATTGTGAAAATGTGCTGAAAATATGAAAGCTCGAGGGTTTAGCTGCAAAAAAGCCATGAAAATATGAAAAAATATGAAAGTTTGGGGTTCGTTTGCAAAATTTAATAAAAATGTGAAAAATGAAAAGTTAGAGGGTCTAAATGCAGAAAAGAGGAAAAAAAGAAAAGAAAAAAAGGTTTTTTAGCAAAGATGAGGGGTATTTTGGTAATTTTACAAGATTCCCTAAAGTTTACCGTGATGTCTAATGCATGTCGACTGCTCTCCTTAAAAGGGCCTCTTCGTTTCCTCTTATGATCACTGAAGCGGATGAGTTATAAAAGTTCCAAAACACCTTAAAACTCTCTTTGAGCTCATGCACTCTATTTGAGGCCATTGACTCTCTTAGGAGTGATGAAAAATCCCAAAGAAACCCGTAAAACTCTCTTCGAGCTCATGGACCCTGTTTGAGGCCATTGGCTCTCTTTCGAGTGATAAAAATTCCAAAATCCATTAAACTCTTTTTGAGCTCATGGAACATATTTGAGGCCATTGCCTCTCTTTCGAGTGATGAAAAATTCCAAAACCCATAAAATCCTATTTGAGCTCATTGCCTCTCTTAGGAGTGATGAAAAATTCTTAACCATAAAACTCTCTTTTGAGCTCATGGACCCTATTTGAGGGCCATTGACTTACTTAGAAGGGATGAAAAATTCCAAAACCCATAAAATTTGTTTTTGAGCTCATGGACCCTTTTTGAGGCCATTGACTATCTTTAGAGTGACAAAGAAATTTCAAGACCTTCAAAAGCAAAGCATTCTAAAACAAAAAACAGAAAAAGGAAAAATCAAATCAAAAATCAAGGCATTATGATGAATCAACAAATGAGCTCAACAACCTCATTGTTAAAAGCGTTGAGGAGTTCAAAAGTTGCAAAAAGCCTCACAGCTCGAAAATGAAGCTATAAAAAAATCAAATTCAAGATGCAAAGCTGAAAAAGTCCAAGTTCCATGTTTTCAAACAAATCAACAAATGAGCTCAACAACATCAAAGTTAAAGTGTTGAAGAGTTCATAAGTTGTAAAAAGTTTCACAAGCCTGAAGGCCGAAGCTTATGAAAAGCCAAATGAAGTTCCAAATCAAATCAAAGAATGCAAATTCAACAAATGAACCCAACAACCTCAAGGATGAAGAGTTGAAGAGTTCACTGAAAGTTGTAAAAAGCTTCACAAGCATAAAAGCCAGAAGTTCATGAAAAAGCCAAAACCATGTTTGCGATTCCTCAATGCGGAGAATCTATAACTAAAGTCAGGATCAAATTCGAGACAAACTCAAAACATCCAAGATAAGCAGCTCAACAATCTCGGAGTTGAAGCGTTGAGGGAGTTCATAAGTTGCATCAAAAGTTTTCACAAGCCAAAGGCGAAGCTTATGGAAAGTCAAGTCAGACTCCAAATCAAATCTAAGATACAAAAGATCAGATGACCAAATTTCAAGTTTCAAATAAATCAACAAAATGAGCTCAACGACCTCAAGGATGAAGAGTTGAAGAGTTCCAGAGTTGTAAAAAAGCTTACAAGCATAAAAGCGAAGCTCATGAAAAGTCGAAGCCAAGTTTGTGATTCATCGATACAAAGAATCCACAACTTGAAATCCAAATCAAAGTTTAAGATACATAATCAAATTCCCAAAGAAAGCAGAGTTCAAAAGTCTAAGACCCAAGTTTTTAAGTTTCAAACAAATCAACAAATGGGTTTCAACAACCTCAAAGTTGAAGTGTTGAAGAGTTCACAAGTTGCAAAAAGTTTACTGAAGCCTAGAGGCGAAGCTTATGAAAAGCGAATGAAGTTCAAAATCAAATCAAAAATTCAAATTCAACAAAGAACCCAACAACCTCAAGGATGAAGAGTTGAAGAGTTCAGAGAGTTACAAAAAGCCTCACAAAGCACTGAAGGCCAAAGCTTGTAAAAATCAAATCAAGTTCCAAAATCAAATTCAAGATGATAAGCTGAAAAGTCCAAGTTCCAAGTTTCAAGTTTCGAAACAAAGTCAACAAATGAGTTCAACAATCTCAAAGCTAAAGGCGTTAAAGAGTTCTAAGTTGCAAAAAGCTACTGAGCATGGCGGTAAAGAAGTTTATGAAAGGTCGAACCAAGTTTGTGATTCATCAACATAGGGAATCCAGCGACTTGAAATCCAAATTAAATCTAAGATGCAAAATCAAAGATCCAGAGTTCCAAATAAATCAACAAATGAGCTCAACAACCTCAAGGATAAAGCGTTGGAGAGTTCACGAGTTCTAAAAAGTTTCACAAGCACGAAGGCCGAAGCTTATGAAGAATCAAATCAAGTTCCAAATCAAGTCGAAGATGCAAATTCAAATATCTAAGACACAACTTCACCAAGTTTTTTTAAGTTATGTTCAAGATGCATATTTCAACCGTTGGCCCGAAGACCAAAAAGTCAACAAAAAAGTCAAATAGCGATTTTTAAGCATAATAGTCGGGAAGGAAATAAAAAGGCTACAATTATTGTTGCGTCAGAGATAATTAAATTCAAACTTCTTGTATTTTCAATAAAGTCTATGAATTCATGAATAAAATTTATTTGTCGAATCATTTCTTTCTTCACACTTATTTTTAATCGGAGGTTCACGTGACAATGTCAGGAGTAATTAACACTAGGGGCTTGCCCCTAATGGAAAGTCGTGAACCCACAATCCCTTGAAGTCTACAAAATATTAAAATTTGATTTGTGATCCATGCTTTTTATCCGGTCAATCCTAATCAAAAGGCGGATGGAAAGAAAGGGCCCACAAAGTCGCAGCGCCCGGTGGGGACATAGACTTCTCTCCATCTTTGAAATCAAGTGTGAAAAAGATGTTGATAAAAATATCGATGCTTCATGTCTCATCGCTACCTTATGGAATGGGGGGCACGAGTAAAGTTGCTTTATGACTTTATCTATAATGGGTCATTAGAAGAAAAATCAAATCAAAATCAAAAGTCAAAATTTTTAGTGATGTCGAGACTTTATCAACGTTATCTTTGAGTGCACTTGACATCACGTCAAAAGCTCATATATAGACTTGTTAAAAAATCCATCAAGGGGCAAGTCAAAGCAAAATCTCATTGAAATTGAAGATTGAGAGAGATGACAGGGTTTATTGTTTAGAAGTCACAACCTTGTCTTTGGGAGACTTGTTGCAAAAAGAGGGCAAGTCCATAAGAAGTTGGAGGGTACCAGGGTTCCACATCCATGACTCTTGCCAAAGTTTCAATAAAAAGAAGAAGAAGGAGATAGATCAAGAGGCGTGTGGCCCTAAAAGGTACATATTGTACAAGTGATCGTTTGAAATGGTCAAATAACCACCTGAGCAAAAATGGCATCTCACTTGGTTCCAAAAAAATAAAAATTAAAAATTATCATTTTTGATTAAAAACATAAAATAAATCAATCAATATCAAAAATCAAAATGAAAAATATGATGATAATATTAGGAAAAATTTCAATCAAAACTTATCGACTCCATCAGCTTTGAGGTATAAGCGGAAGAAGTCTCAAGTTTAAATATTATGGTGGATATCGTAATGATGATATTTCTAGATCAACCATTCATCCGTTAACCCTTGGTTTGAGGGATCATCAATGTAAGTAGTTTCACTACAAGGTGTAGCTAGTGGCATTGAGGTCTTTAAAAAATCTTCTTGATGTTGCTTGAGAAACAATAAATGAACTACTGTGACGAGGTTGAAAATATAGGAATGACATGCTCTTTTTGAGAGACTTTGGCATCCTTTCAAAATTCTTGTATGCAAGGTCAAAGTTTGAGCAAGAAAGGACTTGGGTTTCAAGTTAACAAGTATATGAGATGCGCATGGTGACAATTGTTGAATGGTTTAGATACTAAAGGATGAAGATCCACTTGAAGAAGCATCGGATGAGTCATCTTGTGAAAGATATAAAATTGAAAGGCGCACCCTGACCTACGGGCTTGAAGGCGAAGGGCAAGCGAGAATTGATGAGTTGGTGGAAATCAACTTGGGAAGTGAGGACGATCCTAAACCCACTTTCTTAAGTGACTAGCGTGGCTCGAAGAGAGAAGAAGCCATTCAAAAGCATTCTTCGCAGAGTATATTGATTGTTTTCACTGGAGTTATAAGGAGATGCCGAGGCTTGACACGGAAGTAGCGATTACACAAGCTACGCCATTGACCGATTTTTCACCGAGTGAAAAACAAAGTACCAAGAAAGATGAAGTTTGATGCGGAGGAGCATCATTGAAGAAGCCAAGAAACTAATTGAAAGGCTGGTTTCATAAAGAAAAAAGTACCCTAATTGGATCGTCGAGCATAGTGTACATCAAGAAGAAGAATGAGCCAGTCGAGAATATATGTGGACTTTAGGGATTTAAAGCAGAAGCATGTCCCAAAGATGATTTTTCCACTACTTGTTATGAAGATCATGATTGATAACAATTCCTCTTTCATGAGATGTTTTTACATCATGAATGGTTTCTCTAGGTACAATCAAATCAAAAATAGACGAGGAGGATGAAAAAGCATCTGCATTACGGACACCGATAGGCATCCACAACTACAAGGTTATGCCATTTGGACTAAAGAATGTGGGGCAGCATATCAAAGAACCATAATGAAAATCGATGATTTTATTCACCAAGTTGTGGAGTCTTTGTGTAGGCGATTTGGTGGGTGAAAACACAATTAAAGAGATCAACACCTCGATGACTTGAGAGCGGTGGTCGATCATATTAGAAATATAACTTGAGAGATGAACCCTATGGAAATGTGCATTTTGGGGTATTATCACGGAAGAGTTCCTTGGATTCATTGTAGAAAGCTGAGGGAATAGAGATTGACCCTCAAAATAAAAGTGATCATAGAAATGCCACCTCAAAGACATTGAAGCGGTTGAGATCCTTCCAAGGACGTCTTGCCTATATCCGAAGATTTATTGCCAATTTTTCAGGCAGGTGTAAGCCGTTCTCAAGGCTGGTGAAAAAGAATGCTCCTTTTAAGTGGGACGATGAATGCCAAAATGCTTTTAAAGAAATCAAGCACTACTTATTGAATCCCCCAGTGTTAACAGCGCTAATTACAGGAAAGCCATTGATCTTATACACAACGACTTTGGAGGGATCCCTTGGAGCTTTGCTAGCTCAATAGAATGAAAAGGGAAAAGAGAACGCCCTATATTATCTTAGTAGGATGTTGGTGGGTTCTGAAAACTGATATACACCAATAGAGAAACATTGTCTCTCCTTGGTGTTTGCGGTAAAAGCTTGGCATTATTTGCTCTCTCATAAAGTCATTCTTATATCAGAATAGACCCACTCAAGTACTTGGTGTCAAGACCATTGCTCACTGGAAGATTAGCAAAATAGGCATTGATATTCATGGAATTTGATATAACATACTCCACAAAAAGCAATCAAAGGTCAAGCATTGGCAGAATTTCTCTCGGCGCATCCTTTGCCTGATGAATCTCCCTTGAGATGTGATCTCCTTGATAAAGAGACTTCGGTAATTGTAGAGGGAAAACAATGTTGGAAGATGTATTTCAATGGAGCTTCTTGATACTACCGGCTAATGAGCCTAAAATTCCTCAAGTTAGAGTGGTATTGGGCTCATCTTCATTTCTCCGAAGGTGGGATCTTGAGATATTCTCTCTCTTTGTTGAAACCATGCACTAACAATGAAGCAGAATATGAAGCTCTTATTGCTAAATTGGAGCTAGCAATCAATATGGGGATTCAAAGCTTGCATATATATGATGATTCACAACTCATTATAAATCAAGTTGAAAGAAGTTTCAAGACTTATAAGCAAGAACTTCTTCAATATCATCATAAAGTTATTGAATTATTGAAGCAAATCCACGATGTTAAGATGGAGAAAGTTTCCAAGTATGTTAATGGAAGCGAGATAGTTTAGCCAAAGGCGGCAAAAGAGTTATATGATCGGATCAAGAAGAAATCAAAGTCACCATTCGAAATAGGAGGTCTTGAGTTCATGTTTTGATGAAGAGTTAGAAAATAAGCAGCTCGAGGAGGAATTTCTAACGTTGTTTGAAGACAATTAGAGAGCCCTTCATTCGATACTTGAAGTATGGCGAACTTCAAATGAAAAAGTCTCTGGCGGACTTTGATTAAAGAAAAAGGGTGATGAGGTTTACCCTTGTTAATGATGTTCTCTATCGGAGATCATATGATCAACTCCTACTAAGATGTATTTCAAAAGGAGGAATCTGAAGAAGTCATGCATGAAGTCCGATTACGGTATTTGATGGAGCTCACCGGTCAGGGACCCAAGATGCGGTTGAAGATCAAACATATTGGGTACTATTGGCCAAAAGCATGATTAATGATTGCCTACGATATGCAAAGATGGTGCAAACTAGCCAAGCTCATGTGGGTTTCATTCATCAGCATCCCAACCCTTTGCACCCTATAATCTCTTCATGGCCTTTCGAGATGTGGGAGGCCCCTGATGTGATAGTCCCTATTGAGCCTCCATCATCAAGAGAACATCATTTTATACTAGCTTCCGCTGACTATTTTTCACGATGGGCGGAAGCCATTCTTTTAAAGGAAGTGAAGGCGGAAAACATCATCAAATTTTTCAAAGACCATATGCTATATAAATTTGGAGATACCTCGAAGGATCATCTCGACAATGGGCGAGCATTCAAAGTTTTTAAGGTTGGAAGGTTTGCTTTCGGCATCACAAAATAGATTGGAGGTATTCCTCTATCTATAATGTTAGAGCAAATAGTCTCGAAGAAGCATTCAATAAAAACATTATCGAAGTTGTTGAAAAAGCGGGTTTCAAAAAGTCAAAGGGATTAGCACGAAAGGCTTCACGAAGTTTTATGGGCATAACGGACAACATACTCGGACACTGACAATCAACACCATACTCATTGGTTTTGAGTGCGAAGCGTTCTTCCCATGAAGTCAAAATTCCATCTCTAAAATTGCCTTACAGGAATGAACTCACAAATGAAGACGAGTTAGAAACTACGGTTGGATGAGCTTGATTCTTTTAGATGAAAGGAGACTAGAGGCTCAATAAAATCTTAGAAGTCTACAAAGCTAGGATGGTTTGACCTTACAGATAAGATGGCTCGCGTCACGAACTTTCAAGAAAGGAGAGATGGTGTGGGTGTTAAGAGACCAATTATCACTAACAAACATCTTTGAGGGCAAGTTCAAGTCAAATTGGGAAGGCCCATTACATTGTAGAGATCATCTCTGAAGGTGGAGCTTATCGGCTAGTCGGCCCAGATGGAAAAAGACCTATACCACCCATCGATCGGCGTTTTTGAAAATATTTTTCCATGATGTACATGTGATGCATGATATAAAATTGCTAAGAGGAAAAAGGAATAAGAGAAAAAAAGAAAGGGTTTGTGTTTGTTAATGGCGGAGCGTCCGAGTGCTCTTGTTTGAGCGAGGTTGGTCAAGCATGATATATGCTTCTCGAGGCGAAGCATAAATTTCATCACATTGTTTTCTTTGTCAGATCGAATAAAGATATGATTCCCTGAGTTTTGAAATGATGCTTGTAAATTTCGTTCTGAGAGATTACATGCAAATCCTATAAGAAACTATAAGATCAAGTAGAGAGAGAGAAAAGAAAAAGTCAAAGAAAAAGTCAAAAGCGAGAAGGGAAGAACAATCAAGGAGATAAGGAAGTTGGAAGGCAAAATCTGCAGTTTTTAATAAAAGAGTTGTTTTGATCAAGTAGCTCATTGGGTATCGAGTCAGTCTTCGATCGTTATAAAATTTTTGAGATTACGATAATTTTTAAAAGAATTCTAATTTCAAGCTAAGATTCAGAAAATTTGTCCATCGAAAGACCCAAGTTAATCAAAAGCTTAATCGAGTTATAATCACTTCTACGATTATTGAAGCTTTGATACATTATGAAATGTTTCATGTGAGCGGTTATGATTATATTTCTGTTCGAGAAAAATTTCAAAACAAATTAAGTATTTGAGCGAGTGAAATCCATTGATAAACATCATGGAAATTGTTGTCATCAAGTTAATGATTGAATGGTTAAACATTACGAGTATCTCTTTAGCAGATATGCATGCTCATGAGCGTCTTCATCTTTTAATATGAGCGAGTGGAGATTGAGTTTGAGGTCCAGTTACCTCTCACGAGAAATTCATAAGTTCAAATCAAATTTTTGTTAAACATTACGGTCTCCATTGTTGATTTTACTTTGATGATCGAGTGATCACTTGAATGCCTAAACATATTGTAGATCTTGAGTCGACTTGCTCGTACCTTCCTCCCACAACTATTATGTGTAAGGAAGTTCAGAGGGGCGTGTTTATATAGATTTTTAAAGAAGAAATAGAAGATATTAGATCAAATAAAAATATATATATGAGGGCTAAAAATGAGTAATAAGCTACAAATTGTCACGTGATAATAAATTAAATTAAAATCAAAATTAAAAAATAAGCAGTGAGAATATAGAAATAAAAAGAAAATGGATAGGATAAAAGGAAGGATTTTGAAATTTAGTGAAGAGAGGATCTCGGGGTTGAGGATGGGAGAGTTGAGGATTTGTGGAAAAAGAAGAAAGGAGCGGGGAGAGAGAAGAGGCGGGGCAGAAAGAGAAGGAGGAGGCGGGAAAGGAAGAAAAAGAGTGCCGGTCCTTGGCTCAGTGGTTCCTCTCCCACTCTCTTTTTCTCTACCCTGCAGATGAGCCAAAAAGAAAGTCAGGATAAGATGAAGTACAACGTGTAGTGGTGGTGGCGATGTATATGAAGCCACATGGCCGTCGCCACCCTAGCGAAGCTCTAAGAAGCCTCGTTGCTTGTTCTCTTCTCAGATCCAGGATCCTGATCTCAATCCAGAGGCAATAGGAAGATCAATGGCGAGAGCAACATTCCAATCATAGATCATGGAGTGAAGTTCTTCATCAAAGATTGACTTGTTGCCATTTTGATGTTTCCCTATAGAAAGAAAAGATCAATTGCTCCACCGGCAAAGCAAGATGATGTTGAGAACCCTAGCACAAATCTCGGGGCATGCTTGAGAAGGCGTCGTCGGGTGCTTATGACTTGAAGAGGTGAGATGCTCTTATAAATTCTATTCGAAAAATATTTATACATATCACATGTTACAGTTGCATCAGCATACAGAAATGTCCTAGATTTTTAGTTTTACTAAAACAAAAATTCTCATGCCGTGCTTATTTTGTTCAGTTTCATTCCTATGTGAATATTAGTCATGGTGGGACATGCTTTGTGGATTGCTGTGAACCATGCATTCCTTGCTTAAATGAGTAATAGAGTTATATACCGTAGTAACATGTCTTTATGTATTACTTGCCGAGCGTGCTTTTCGTAATCAAAAACCTCCATCTCATGTGTCTTGGCCTTTAGATTTGGCTAATATTCGATGTCAATCCGAGGGCGAGAATGTTATTCATTCGATAGTTTGGATTCTTTGTTAAGAGAGAGAAGGGGCTATGTTATAAAATTAAACCCAAAAAATTTGTTTGTAGAAAAATTGGGTTTCATTGCAAAATCTATGGAGAAGTAATGAAGTATTTGAGGACACATATGCAAAATTGTGAAAATGTCTGCGAAAATATGAAGCTCGAGGGGTTTTAAGCTACAAAAACATGAAAAATATGAAAATATAGAGAAGTTTGGGGAGTTCGTTGCAAAATTTCATAAAATGTGATGAAAAGTTAAGAGACCTCAATGCAAGAGAAGATTTTTAAGCGAAGATGAGGGTACTTTTGGTAATTTCTACGAGACCCCCTTAAGCTTTCATGATGTCTAATGCATGTCGATTGCTCTCTTTTGGAGGACCTCTTCATTGCCCTCTTAACAATCACTGAGGCAGATTGGGCTATTGAAGATCCTTTTAAAAACTCTCTTTGAGCTCTTGGACTGTTTGAGGCCATTGACTCTCTTTGGAGTGATGACAAATCTCTTTCGAGGTGATGGACCCTGTTTGAGACCATTAACTCTCTTTCCAGTGTGAAAAATTTCAAAAATCATAAAAACTCTCTTTGAGCTGATGGACCATGTTTGAGTGCCATTGACTCCTCTTAGGAGTGATGAAAAATTAAAAACCCTTAAAAACTCTCTTTTGGTACGATGGACCCCTGTTTGATGCCATTGACTCTCTTTCAGTGATGAAAAATTCCAAAAACCCATAAAAACTCCTTTTTGAGCTGATGGATCCTGTTTGAGGCCATTGACTCTCTTAGAAGTGATGAAAAATTCCAAAAACCCTTAAAAACTCTTTTGAGGTGATGGACCACTATTTGAGGGCCATTGCCTCTCTTAGGGAGTGATGATTACGAAAACCATAAAACTCTCTTTGAGTCGCATGGACACTGTTTGAGGCCATGTAACTCTCTTAGGGAGTGATGAAGAAATTTCAAGACCTTTAAAAAAGCAAAGCATTCTAGGATCAAATTAAAAATCAAGGCATTATGATGAATCAACAGGATGAGCTCCAGCAACCTCAAGATTACAGGTGTTGAAGAGTTCATAAGTTGCAAGAGATTACACAAGCACTGAAGGGTCGAGAAAGCTATGAAAAGTCAAATCAAGTTCCAAATCAAGTTCCAAATCAGATCAAAGAATGCAAATTCAACAAATGAACCCAACAACCTCAAGGATGAGAAGAGTTGAAGAGTTTACAAGTTGTAAAAAGCTTCACAAGCTAAAAGCGAAGTTCATGAAAAGCCAAACCATATTTGCGATTCCTCGATACGGAGAATCCTATAACTAAAGTCCACATCAGAATTCAGACAAACTCAAAGACATCCAAGATAAATGAGGCTCAATAACCTCCCGGAGTTATAGTGTTGAAGAGTTCTGAGTCGTAAAAACCTCACAAGCACTGAAGGCCCGGAAGCTTATATCAAATCAAGTTCCAAATCAAATTCAAGATGTAAACTAAAAAGTCCAAGTTCCAAGTTTCAAACAAATCAACAAATTAGCTCAACAACGGTAAAGTTAAAAGTGTTGAAGAGTTCTGAAGTTGCAAAAAGCTTCACAAGCATGAAAGCGAAGCTTACATCAAATCAAGTTCCAAATCAAATTCAAGATGCAAGTTCAAAGTACAAGACACAAATTTCAAACAAGTCAACAAATGAACTCAATGAGCTCAACAACCTCAAAGTTAAAGTGTTGAAGAGTTTACAAGTTGCAAAAAGAACCTTCACAAGCATGACAGCCGAAGCTTATGGAAAGTTAAACCAAGTTTGTGATTTATCGACATAGGAAAATCACAGCTTCAAATCCAAATTAAATCTAAGATGCAAAATCAAAGATTCAAGTTTCAAACAAGTCAACAAATGAGCTCAATAACCTCAAGGATAAAGCGTTGGAGAGTTCACAAGTTGTATAGAGTTTCACAAGCATGAAAGCCGAAGCTTATGAAAAATCAAATCAAGTTCCAAATCAAAATCTAAGAATGCAAATTCAAATGTCCAAGTTTCAAGTTTCACATGAATCAACAAATGAGCTAAACAACCTCAAGGATAAAGCGTTGGAGAGTTCACAAGTTGTAAATAGCGTCACAAGCATGAAAGCTGAAGCTTATGAAAAATTAAATCAAGTTCCAAATCAAAAATCTAAGATGCAAAAGGTCAAATGTCAAAGATCCAAGTTTCAAGTTTCAAATGAATCAACAAATGAGCTCAACAACCTCAAGGATAAAGCGTTGGAGAGTTCACAAGTTGCAAAAAGCCTCACAAGCATGAAAACCGAAGCTTATGAAAAATCAAATCATGTTCCAAATCAAAAATCTAAGAATGCAAATTCAAATGTCCAAGTTTCAAGTTTCACTGAATCAACAAATGAGCTCAACAACCTCAAGGATAAAAGCGTTGGAGAGTTCACAAAGGTGTAAATAAGCGTCACAAGCATGAAAAGCTGAAGCTTATGAAAAATTAAATCAAGTTCCAAATAAAAATCTAAGATGCAAAACGGTCAAATGTCAAAAGATCCAAGTTTCAAGTTTCAAATGAATCAACAAATGAGCTCAACAACCTCAAGGATAAAAGCGTTGGAGTTCTACAAGTTACAAAAAGCCTCCCACAAGCATGAAAGCGGAAGCTTATGAAAAGAAAAATCAAATCAAGTTCCAAATCAAAATCAAAGAATGCAAATTCAAATGTCCAAGTTTCAAGTTTCACATGAATCAACAAATGAGCTCAACAACCTCAAGGATAAAAGGCGTTGGAGAGTTCACAAGTTAGTAAATAGCATCACAAGCATGAAAAGTCGAAGCTATGAAAAATTAAATCAAGTTCCAAATAAAAATCTAAGATGCAAAAGGTCAAATGTCAAAGATCCAAGTTTCAAGTTTCAAATGAATCAACAAATGAGCTCAACAACCTCAAGGATAAAAGCGTTGGAGAGTTCACAAGTTCATAGCCTCACAAGCATGAAAGCGAGAAGATTATGAAAAAAATCAAATCAAGTTCCAAATCAAAATCTAAGAATGCAAATTCAAATGTCCAAGTTTCAAGTTTCACATGAATCAACAAATGAGCTCAACAACCTCAAGGATAAAAGCGTTGGAGAGTTCATGAAAGTTGTAAATAAGCGTCACAAGCATGAAAAGTGAAGCTTATGAAAAATTAAATCAAGTTCCAAATAAAAATCTAAGATACAAAAAGGTCAAAATGTCAAAGATCCAAGTTTCAAGTTTCAAATGAATCAACAAATGAGCTCAACAACCTCAAGGATAAAAGCGTTGGAGAGTTCACAAGTTACAAAAAGCCTCACAAGCATGAAAGCGAGAAGCTTATGAAAAATCAAATCAAGTTCCAAATCAAAATCTAAGAATGCAAATTCAAATGTCCAAGTTTCAAGTTATCGAATGAGTGATGGTGATCTTTGGAGGTGCACGAGGTGTGCTGAGGGTCTCATAACGAAGGAAGATGTCGCATCTCACTCAAGGATCTGCTGTAAGATATCGAGGTGCACCATGACCTCCGTGTGGTTCGCTGCCTGCGTCACGTGAACCTCAGCCAAGTCAGCCTATAACACTCCACCGCACTCTCAAGCCTCTCAATGCGATCATGGGCTCGAAGTGGAGAGGAGATCGCGCTGGAGGTGCCTCACTGTCTTGTGGGAGGGTACCTCTGCTCTACTTTGGTTGTTCTTTGTGGCCCCTAACGCCCGGTATGACCCCTCTGCGCCACTCCCTCGGTATCTATTGTCTCGGATGGGGCATGATCATCATATAAACTCACGAGTGCATGATCTACGGACCATCCCCATCAATCTCATGAGTGTCTATGCCAAGTGGAGTCGAGTACAATGGCCTTCTCGACCTCCACGAGTAGCCACTAATAAACCCATCCCATGATGAGTCTAGAAATGTGGGGCTGAGAATAGAACACTGACTGCGGCATCTCGACGCCCTAATACTCGAAGATAATCGGCCCACGATATGCCCAGATGATTAGACACTCTGCACCATCGAATATGAGATAAACTAGCTCCTCTTGAGCTCAAAAAAACACGTCTTTGTCACCTCGGCAGCTCGACGTCTGCTGAGAGCGGCATGTACATATACGTAGCTCGGCAGGGATAGGAGCGATGGCATTAGAACCATGAGACTCATACTACTATCCACATAGAGTGCTATATGCTCTCGGAGAGTCAAACTGCCAGGAAAATCCGTTGGAAGTCGCTCATACTCAGTGGCAGTAAAAGTCTCGTCGTATAGTCCCAACTGGATCGAGCGTGGCGGCTCATAGCATAGTGATGTCCAAATACTACGAGCGTATCTTGTCGGCACTATCAAATCTAGCATATGATCGATTAAAATCGGTCAAGCTTCGAAACAACGACAAAACCTCTAATGTCCGATTACTGCGGATTGGTGGCTTCACGATCGATAATGAACTCCTCCAGCTACCCGACCAATAGCTCCTCAATCTCATCGGGTTATCTCGTCTCCCCAGAATCTCTCTCAATACACTCAATTCTAGGAATCTTGATTTGTCAAACTTAAGTTTAGCTAACCCGTTATAAGCGAGCACGATGCTCGGAATCGAAAATCTATATGCTTTGGCTCGGTGAGGGTCTCTCGGGGTGCTTGCTGGTTTGCTTCTTTGTCCTAGGGGTTATACCTACAAGTATTAAAAAGAAAGCGATAAAAATCCACCCAAAATATAGCATTCTTGAAGAAATCCACAAGGGTGGTGTAGAAATTTCCCATGCCGGTGTGGATCCACGGTCGTGAAAAGCTGGTGCGGCCATTGTGCTCAAAATCCAAAGAATACAACTCAATATCATTTCTAAACTTATTCTAAGCATGCAATAACCACATTTGCATAGAAATGATACACATTCACCAGTTTAATCGACTAAAATCAAATAATCGCAGAGATAATAAGGAGTTTCTGCAAACAAAACAAAGATAGAAAAACTTGAAATCGGCAGGAAAACTCGGTAAAAGCTATCTAAATCGACGGCACAAAGGTCGAGAGAGGTAAAGGATTCGATTCCTCGAGGTGTTTGGGAGTGAGAAGATTAAGAAATGTGAAGAGATTTTTAAAAGAAAAACGAGCCCTTGATGTTACGTACATCCACAGCAGTGTGGAGATTATCTGGCGCAGTGTGTGCCTCTACATGGGAGCTTCATAGGGAGCATTCACCGCCCCGATGTGCCCTTAGGATAACACTACGAACCTCAGAGCGTATCCACACGGGTGTGTGAAAAATTCTCCATGCCGTGTACCCAACCCCGGGGGACATACACGCCCCTGTGCCTCCTCACATCAGCAAGAAAAATTCTAAGTGTTCCACACGACCTTGTGGAAATGCCATTTGCAGGCATGTGGATCTTCACAGGGGTACTCACAGGGGCATCCACATGCAGTTGTGTCTTGTTGGAATGGCGAGGTCTTCTCTGCGAGGGAAATCACATGGGCGTGTGGAAAGTACCTCGACCCAGTGTGTGAAGCACGAGGTTGAACATAGAGAACGAGAAACCACCACCATGTCTTGCTCGGGATGGAGCTACGAGCGTCTGCTGAGAGCCTGCGCCCATGTATGAATTCCACACGGGTTTATGACCATCACGGGGTCATTCTGAGGCAGATACGTTCTCTATGTCCTCTTGGGATGAGCTATAGAATGAAAATACTGCGCTGTGTGTGGAATTTACAAGGCCCAGGTGTGTTTTCTTCTGGATTCTAGAAAAATCTGCATAGGCATGTGTGAAAATTTTGAACATCTTTATATGCTTAGGGCTTGCCTCTACCATGCAAAATTAAACTAGAGAATCATGAAAAACATGCTCAAAGCGAAAAGAAACTTAGCCATCACAATTAGGCATACAATAACATCAATGATCCACAAAGAGAAAAACACAGCAATTTGCATGTAAAATTAGACACAACCACTCAAAGCCTTATTCATTCAAATTACTAAACTGAAAAACTAGAAATATTAAAGACTTGGGTTGCCTCTCAAGAAAGCGCTTGCTGCGTCACTAAGTTTGGCGTACCTCTCCTTACCTCGAGGGCTCATAGATGAGTTTCCCTCATACCCACTAACACGACAGCATAATAAACATAATAGTGAGGAGTTATATTCAACATATTACCATATGAGGGTTTGTAACCTCATCTCGCTCTTATTACATCCCCATTAGCCTGTGAGGCGTTTCTTGTAGCCATCTTCTTCCTCGCTGTCTTTAGGGTGCCCTGCTTCGTGATCCACACACAGGTGTGGAGGTGCACCTTTTCTCTAGGCCAAGCATCGAGACTTCTTCATTTTCTCTACATCTTGGTCTGGGACCCTCTATATGGGTCCGGTTCATCATTCCTCCTGAGTTCATCTATTAGTTCCTCGTGCTATCAAAGATAGTAAGTTATCATCAAGTCAAAAATGTAACTGATTTGCGGTATGTCAACTTTATTAGAGCATACAAGCCCCTCGAGTTTTCTTCCCCCACTTGTCCATATGGGTAAGTGCCTTGAAATTCACAAGAATGGCTCAAATATCAGAGGCTACTTCGTCATATCAGCATTCAACACTACAAAATCCCGCAGGATATATGTGTTTGTCAACCTTAACAAGCTGCGTCTTCAATGATGCCCTGGTTTCACTGAGACCGATTCAAAGCAATTCAGAGTGTCCATAGGAATCAGGTCTAGGCTCTTAAGCCCAAAAAGCCACGAGCAGGCTGCAACATGACATTGATACTGGCAACCAGATCCCACCAACATCTTCACCCATATTACCAGCAATACATGCTTCC
>NW_024086569.1:0-8252 GCF_009730915.1 Dioscorea cayenensis subsp. rotundata
CCTATATTAGCAATTCCATATCTTGTTCTACTTTCAGATAGTTTCTGGATCTCAACTTCTATTCTTCTAACATCCACATGAATCTTGTGTCTATTGATCAATTCAACAAGTATAAACATATACCTGGGAAAAAATCATAGTTATATAATTTACCAATCAACAATTTTTTTTTCAAATACATCTATAACTGAAATTCATTTGATCAAATAATTAAGATTAAGGTAAGAACTCTAATGTTTAATTGAGATATTCATCTCGCAGATCCTCTATTTTCAATTAATATTTGTTAATTTAACTTTAGACAAAAGAAACTCAAATTTGAAGCTTTCATCTAAAAAGCAATACATAATAAAGCTTATTAGCACGGGGTGCATGTGCGTTCAGTTCATGAATCTTTTGGATAAGATTGTAAAAGATCTGATTCAACATTATCAAATAAAGAAATGCCATCTGCTTGGTAATTTTATAAACCAATAAAAACTTTCTATCTCAAATCACTAGAAATATGACTGAAAAGATTTAAAAATTCATGAAGACGTGGGAAAGAAATTGAGAATATTTTTTCATATACCGTGTGCAAATCTAGTAGGATATTTTCATCCAAAACTCTTTTTTTTAGTAGATTCATCCAAAATTAACTTTATGAAGAGTTTATTCTAAAAATACTAATTCAATAATATTTAAAAGAAGTAATTGTACTACTTACACATTTTTCATCAAGTCAATGTGAATACTAAAAATTAGATATATAAACCCAGTATGAATTTAACTTTTCTTCTCTCGAAAGTGTTTAACTAATAAAAAAGTATGAATTTAACTTTTTTAAATAAATGTTTAATTTAGAAAATAAGCAGGTTTTGTTTCTCAAAGTTCTAGCTTATTATTTTTCTTAAGTATTTCTGAAAATATAAGTTAGCTCTTATATATTTTAGTAGATGAATGTAAACAAAGGAAAAAAAGAAAAGAAAAGGAGATAAAGGTTGTTGTGCTTGTCTGGTGGGCCGGTGGCACTTTTATAGGTAGAAAATACAGTTATATTAAAATTTTGTGACCAAAATAATCTTTAAAGGAAAGTTTTTGGAGTCTGATTTGAGCTCTATCAAAACTATTACTTATGTCAAATTAAGATCGAGCTAGTGTTTAAAGAGCTATTATAATTATTTTTTTTTGAATAAAATTATAATTAAACTTTTGAATCAATTAAGATTAGAGTTTTTTTAAATCAAATGTATAAATACTTTTGCCCATCTCTTGTTTAATAAGTAGCTTGAGGTTACTGAGAAGTACTTATTAGATCTGGCATTTACAATCTCTTCCAAGGCTAGTAAAATCTTCTACTCAAGTCAATAGTTTTAAGATTTTTCATATGGAGATATTTGTCATTATGTTTTGCATTATTATTTTATTTTTGATTTATTGTTGATTAATTATTTCAAGTTTGTTACTTGCTATTTATTCAGTATGTTTTTTTTTTTTTAAATGCTTTTAACTCAAGTCAAGGAAATATTTAATGATAAAATATATCTTCTGACAAGTTATAATAATAGTATATCATTGCATAATTTGTAGATAGTAAACACAACCAATATTTAGCCTTTTAGGTTTCTAATTAACTATTAGAAGTTAAGTTTTAAAATAATTAGCTCTTCTGATGAAATTAAATAAGTCTATTTAATTTGGTATAACTTGTGTATATATATAATTATAAAATAATAATAATAATAATAATAATAATAATAAAAATAAAATAAAATTAAGTTTTATTTGATGGCGTACATGCTACCATAATTGCAAATTAAAAGATGCAAGCATCGTTGCAAAGGGCATGGGGCCACATCAATAAATAGTTTGAACATAACTAGTCCTCTTATCTCCGTGCCCTATATATATCACATAATAATAATAATAATAATAATAACAACAACAATAATAACAACATGTAATTACCTATTACCTATGAGTCCCCCTTTGAAATTTGCTTATTCCTCAGAGGTCCCTCATTTTCAAAATAATTCCCATCAAATCCAGATGGCACTAACGGGCGTTAAGGTGCAATTAACTAGCCATGGAAATGTCATCTTTGTCCCTTGTTCAAGTTCCAAAATCAAAAGGCGGGAAAATGATGAAAATACCCTCAACTAGTGTTGGAAACCACCCAACGGTTGGAAACCCACCGCCCGTAACTTCCTAGGTGCCTCTTGGTTTTATCCTTATATGCATCGTCACAATGGAAACCATTCTTCTCCTCCTTCTTCTTCTTCTTCTTCTTCTTCTTCTTCTTCTTCTTCTTCGTTCTCCTAGAACTGTCTTCTCCTTGTTCGTTCTCCGACGACCTAGTTCTTCTCTTCTCACTCTTGGTTTCCCAAAAACTCGTGAGAGTTCATGCAAACCAAAACACAAGAGAAAAGGTAAGGAGCAGTCGGCCGACTTTTCATAGATTGGCGTTGTGTGCTTTTCGTGTGTATTTTTTTGAGTTTCTTGTGTAGAATCCGACTTTCAGTGGTGTGGGTTTCAGGCTTGTGTGTGTATTGCTTTGGGTTTTTGGGTTTTTCTATGTAATATACATTTTCTCCTGTGTAAAATATCCTTTTGTTGTGTAAAATCTGATGATTTTGTGTAATTTCAATTGAATACAAAAATAGCTACTATTCTGGTCAATGCTAGGTGTCACCTGGCCCCTATCATAGAGATGACAGAGGGATTGAAAAAAGAGATGAATAATATGCACTAGCAGATCCTCCGCCTTACCCTTTTTGAGCACCTGATGGATTTGGCGGCCATAGCCCAAGTAAGTGGAGTGCTGGACTGCTCCATATATATGATGACAGAACCGAATGGTTCAAAATTAGAGACAGCATGCTGGAGTTCAGAAACAAAGACATCGCGGTTGTTATGGGCGTTCCCTGCATGGAGAGTAATTGTCTCCTTCAAGAACGAAGGGGACTTATCTGACTTTGAGCTTGTCTACCTAAACAAAATGCACAACCGACATCGCAATGCCATCAAGGATAACCTGTTCAGACTTGTTTGAGGGAAGTCCAGAACAGAGGAGACTTTCATGAAGCTTCTCATCGTAATCTTTATGACCACCATCTTCTTCCCAAACACCTCCCCTAATACACCCATCTTCGTGGCCAAGTATGCCGACAACCTAGACACTATCGGTAAGTATGCCTAGGCCCATGCCATCTACAGGTGGCTGATAGACAATCTTCCCAAAACGGCTACATGGGTACAGCTACGATATCAAGGGAAGTACCACACTGTCGGATACCTGAAAGGATGCTCAATCACACTCATTGTCTGGTTCTATGAGGTGTCCTAAATTGTGAACAAGTAACGAGTTGGTCGGACACCCAGTATATCGTGTTATGGGGGGAGTACATTCATTAGGGCGTCATCAATAGGTCCGCTTTTAAAATTCCTTGAAGGGAAATTGGTGAGTTTCTTTTAATCTTGTGTAATGTTCTAGCTGTCTGTCTAATTTGTTGTTATTACTGTGTAATATTCTTGTTTACTGTATAATATACTAATGCCCTATATAAGATATTGCCCATTCTATATAATATAGTCTAGTCCTATATAATATACTAGCTTTATGTATAATATCATGTCGTTCTGTATAATATCAATGTTTAATGTACTATATTGTTAGGCTGACATCTTATCTCCTGCATCCTTTGCAGTTCTTTGGTCTTGTCCTAGCCAATGATGAAGAAATTGTACTTGTTGGCCGTGGAATGGGATGTCATAATTGGGCAACTTAAATAAGAGGGTACGATCACCTTCTCGCCAAGGAGAGCAAAAAAAGCAGCCCCAACAGCGGAAGAAGAAGAAGAGGATCCAAAGAAGAGAAGCCGATGAGCTGTTGAAAAATAGGGTGGGGACCATTCCCCCGAACTCAATCTGACAAAAAGGTCTCGCCGGCAGTCTACTGATGGCAGGCCTGACTGAGCTGTTGATGCTTCGCATGGTGATGATGATGTGCGTAGTTACTTCACCGCCTACTCGTTGAGTTCGATGTGTTGCACACCCATATGGACAAGCGCAATACCAAAGATGCTTGGCAGGATGGGCTCGATGAACGGGCACCGCCGGTGGAAGATGTAGATGTCAACCAACATGAAGACATCCTCCCTCAGCCTCCTTTCTATACCTGTCCTCAGTCGGGCATGCCTTTGAAAAGAGTGGCGTGGAAGACTATTAGCCAGCACAGCACTGACAAGTCCACCGATGAGTCAACCCCTGCGACGGTGACTTAGGCCGAGTTTCTAGATCCCGTGGTGGCAACAGAAGGTCCACCAAAAGTCTAGGGTGGAAGCTGGCAGTCGTGGTAGAAAGGGGAGAAGCGATTAAAGGGGACTCGTCATTGACCGTGGGAGAAGGAAAAGCTGTAACCTAGGGGGTATTTGATTCCAGGCCCGCTAGCCATCCCAAAGAGAGGCTTTCACCGAAGAAGGGCCCTGTAAAGAAGGCCCCATCAAAAAGGGCACCACGAGCGAAGCCCCTACCAAAGAAAGTGCTCCCGAGTAAAGGCCGGTCATTGAGGGCCCCCCCAAAAAGCGTGCCCCACCGTCGGCATTGTCGTCCGAGGAGTCAGACAATATATTTCGAGTGTCACCAAATAAAATACCCACAAGGAGGGGCTAGTCATCGACGACCCCATCCCAAAAGCGTGCCCCTCCATCGACACAGTCATACGAGGAGTTGGATGGCATATTTCAAGCGTCCATGCAGGCCATTGACAATCTCCTTGAGATACTCTCAGGAGGGAAGAGTGTTAGAAAGGATGACAAAGAACATCTTGTGATCATACTGTACGAGCATAAGTCGGAAGCTCGGCCATACACTGAGTTATAAAACCCCGTTAAGCTTGATTTCATGCTGAGGAAGATGACATATCCCGGCTTCGCAAGGCTGAAACAAGTTGAACAGTCCGCGCTTGATTTCTACCTAAACACGCGCGTCGATAGGTAACTTCCTCGTTGTTATGTATATAATTTAGATATGTCATTTTTGTGTACATTACATTTTCTGTGTAAGATATATATTTCTTTGTAACAAAATTCCCTTCATGTGTAAAATATATAGTTTTCTGTGTAATATGTGTACGTTCTGTGTAATATTCATAGTTCATGTGTAATAGTTTTTATTTCCTATGTAATATATATAGATCAAGTTTGACCTTAGGTTTTTTATTTATGTTGCAGTTCTGTCATCTGGAGGGATGAGTATGGGTTCACAACTCTCATAATCTCGTCGTCCTACTTGAAGGAAAGGAACAGGTGCACGACAATGTGGTCACCGTCTTGGTCCTAATGGTGCGTGAGGAGTTGCTAACAAATCCCAATGCGCATAGGAGGCATGCCATTATCACTTTTGCTGCTGGCCCTTGCAATGCGGAAGGCGGAATATGCTGATGATCAGTCATTGTGCATGATGGAGGATGTCATCTATAGCCACAAGAATACGGAGTTGATTCTTATGCTCATCATCCTTCATGGCCATTACCATCTGGTGGTCCTCAACATTGCAGGATAGATATATATGCATTACTTTTCCCTTTAATCGCAAACATACGATGAAGACACTATCAAAATGGTAGTTAAATGCATACAACAATTCCTCATAGACAACAATTTGGCTGTTTAATATACAACAATGGTAAATTAATGCTAACAACATCTGTCTTTCTCATGTTACAGTGAGATCTCTTCAAATTCTTCATTGAGGTTAACATAAGCTTGAAGTCGTTCAAGCACCTACCGATGATGCATGTTCGTTCCTACCCGCAATAAGTATCTGGAAGTGTAGACTGTCCCATCTTCCTTATTCATTTCATAGATCAAATTATAGACAACGAAGACTCGAGGTCCCGCTACCGGAAGTCCCATTCCTATGGCTTCGATACGTCACACGGATATTGGCAGACGGTATTCAGAAGAAGGTCATTGTAACGGAGAATGCAGCAAAGGACGTCACCGTCAAAGAGAAAGCCCAGGACGCTGCCGCAATAAACGACCAAGGTGATGAAGACCCGACTGGCGAGGATAGTAATGATGATGCTATCTAAGGGATCGGCGAACGGATCGATACTGCGGAAGCACATGCCCAGGTGGATGACAAACCGATAGGGATAAAGGAGACTGGCGCCCTTGAGATTGAACAACCGAAGGAAGGCAAGGAAGACACAAGGAAGGCAGTCACTGGCATTGATGCCGTGCAATGTAGTGAGGAGGATCCTCCTGATGTTATCATACCCCCATGATAATTGTGTCATGTCAAACTGTAACTTCTTTAGATTTACTTGGTTGTTGCGTATCTCACCAAGTACTTTTCAGACGTTTACTTTAATTAATGTAAATATGACTAACATATGTAGGATTTTGAAAATGCGAATGTGAAGTCATAAGAAAAGCAAAAAAACAAAAGCGTATAATACACAGAAACACCGATATAATATATACAAATGACTAATAACACACACAAACATAATATATTACACTGGTACGTATGTATAATACACAATAAACTGCTCATGAGACAATATTTCTTTTTTACCTTCATTCCTTACATTCTTTACAAATCATCATTATATACAAAAACCCTCTGAATGTAACACCATTCTTTAGAATATCAAATTATATATATATATATATATATATATATATATATATATATATATATATATATATATATATATATATATATATATATATCATATTAAACATCCCCAAAAACCATATGGATATACATAATACACAAAAACACTAGTCCAATAGTTCAGTCCGCTATGACTGTATTACAAGATCGAAGGTTATGACAAAGTTCGTGACACCGACTACAATGTAACTCAGGGACTTGGAATCTTTGTGACTCGATTCTCTTCATTCGTGGACGGCCTGGTCATTTTTTGGCGATCGGGAGCCGGATTCGCAGTTCTTGGTGGTCGTCACATGGTTTGTCGGTGTCAGGGATTGGGTATATAGGTTTAGCATACGCATGGCATTACTATTCCACTGTAAAGTAATCTGCCACATAACTGTGCACGATCATGTCTATTTGCATGATCGTCTCACATGCATACTTGCATGGGAGGCCATGGACTTCCCATTTTCTACAAGAATACTTCTGGTTCGGTAGACTGACAACATTGTTGTGATTGTCAACTATTTCATAAGTGTCAGACATTGAAAAACCCACCCTTAAGAACCTGCAATCTTCAATAACCAATTCAACCCTTTTGTGTATCTCCGGACAAATATGTGTATCCCACCTATTTGATTATGCACATTTATCATCCATCATATTCATAAGTTTGAACCTGTGAACATACATTTTCACTGAGTACAATTCATGTGTGCAGGAAAGGATTATACAAAGAATGGATGAATAATACACAGAAATTGCATGATATTACACATAAAAAGACAATAATACACAGGAAATAAGAAATATACACAGAAATGGCATGATATTACACAGAAACCGTGAGTAATACACAAGAAGTAGGGAGTATTACACACGGAAGCTGACCTTATTGAGTCAACCAGGCTTGTCACCGGCAGATGGCGCACCTCTTTGATCCAGGTGTTGAATGAATCTGCCACGTTGGAGTAGATCTTACACCAGCACATACCCTTCAATAAATAATTAGCCCTGTAATCAACGTCCGACTTGTGCAGTAACCAATCGTGTGCCTCCGACGATGTCATCAGAAGTTCAGTAATGGCATCATCAAACTGTTTGGCTATGCAATCATTCGCAATTTTGACAACTATAACCCAATGTTGCTCTTGCAATGTTTTGCCAACTTTAGCGTTCGCTTTCATGAAGTTCGCCTCCAAATGTCGTAGATAATAACCATGCGGTGATGACGGGAACACTCTTGTGATGACGTTTATAAGGCCCTTCGACCGATCCGAAAGTAATAATTTCACAGTAGTCGTCTTCACCATATATTGCCTTGCCGAGTGTAGCGAGAAACCAGGTTCAATTATCATCGATTTCGTTGTCGACAATAGCAAATACCACATGGAAGATACCCTCATTCCCATCTTTGCCGGTTGCCCCTAATAGAATTCCTCTGTAGTTGTCGAGCGAATGAGTTCCGTCAACAAATAGCAATGGTCTACATTGTTATAACCAGGGTTTACTATAGATTGCTTTAGGCCATTGCTATAGATTTTCAGCCCAAAACTGTAGCGAGGCTCGAGCCCTCAGTAGCAAACCGTTCTCGTAGCAACTTGTTC
>NW_024086570.1:0-9258 GCF_009730915.1 Dioscorea cayenensis subsp. rotundata
CGTCGGGACGGGCGGTCGGTCGACTTTGGAATCTCGCCGCGGGACCATCGCGGATGGATTTGTCATCATAAAAAACCCCCAGGGGTGAAGTTTCATCAAAAACGCACGAGTGGATTGGGAGATTACCGGAGTTGGGTCGCCATCGTGCGGCGTCAGCCCGCGCCGCTACCGGCCAGCCCGCTCGGTAACGTGCGCAGTGAGCGGCCCAGAAAAAAGGGGGGTCTCAGAGACCCTTTGTACCCCCAGGGTTGCCTTTGGGGGGATGTTTTTGCAGGTTATATAGGGGGAAGGCAATTTTTTTCCCCCATGGGCGGCGCGCGCGCGCCATGCGCGCAGCGTCACGCCCGCGCCGTGCCACGCCGCCGCGGCACCACCCGCCGCCCGGTGGGCGGGTGGGCTGGCCACCGCCGCAGGGTGGCCGGGTGGGCCGGCCACCACCGCCGGCCACCCCGCCGGCCGCCGGCCACCGGCCGGCCGGACTCCGGCGAGCTCCGGCCGGACTCCGGCGAGCTCCGGCAGGCCTCCGGCGAGCTCCGACGTGCCTAATGGCCTAGAAAACTTGCCCCGGCGCGCCCATTGGCCTAGAAAACTTGCCCGGCTAGCCCATTGGCCTAGAAAACTTGCCCCGGCTCGCCCATTGGCCTAGAAAACTTGCCCCGGCGCGCCCAATGGCCCAGAAAACTTGCCCCGGCTCGCCCATTGGCCTAGAAAACTTGCCCCGGCGCGCACAATGGCCCAGAAAACTTGCCCCGGCGCGCACAATGGCCCAGAAAACTTGCCCCAGCACGCTAATGGCCCAGAAAACTTGCCCGGCGCGCCCAATGGCCCAGAAAACTTGCCCCGGCGCGCACAATGGCCCAGAAAACTTGCCCCGCCGCGCCCAATGGCCCAGAAAACGTGCCCCGACGCGCACAATGGCCCAGAAAACCTGCCCAGCGCGCACAATGGCCCGAAAACCTGCCCAGCGCACAATGGCCCAGAAAACTTGCCCCAGCGCACAATGGCCCAGAAAACTTGCCCCAGCGCGCACAATGGCCCAGAAAACTTGCCCAGCGCGCCCTAATGGCTGAAAAACCTGCCCAGCGCCCAATGGCCCAGAAAAACCTGCCCAGCGCGCCCAATGGCCCAGAAAAACCTGCCCCAGCGCGCTAATGGCCCAGAAAACCTGCCCAGCGCGAACAATGGCCCAGAAAACCTGCCCCGGCGCGCACAATGGCCCAGAAAACTTGCCCCGCCGCGCCCAATGGCCCAGAAAACTTGCCCCGACGGTCAAGGTGGTCGGTATGGCACCACATTCGAAATGGGGTTAAGTGGCCTTTCTAAAAAAAAGGGGGTCTCGAGCGCCCTTTGTACCCCCAGGGGTTGCCATGGGCGGATGTTTTTGCAGGTATAGTAAGGGGAGGACACCTCCTCCCCCAGCGGATGTAGAGTGCGAGGCGAGCTCGCTATGCCGCCCGGTGGGAAAAAAATGGGCCATTTTTTTCGACCCGAGACCGTGACGCAAGGACCCATATATAAATTTAAGAAGAAGAAGAAGAAGGAGGGAGGGAGGGGCCAGGGGCCAGGGGACGGACCGTCGCGAGTGCCGCCCGGCACGGTGTGCCCAGCGCCGCCGGGAGCCCGTCCGGTCGGCAGCGGCGTCGGTCCAGCGCCCCGCCCCATCGTTTGGCATCACATGAAAACCCCCTCGGGCGAAGTTTCACGGATTTTTGGATGATCGTAGCCAGCGTTTGATCGGGGGAGTATGAGTCGCCGTCGGGGACGGCGGTCGGTCGACTTTGGAATCTCGCCCGCGGGACCATCGCGGATGGATTTGTCATCATAAAAAAACCCCAAGGGGCGAAGTTTCATCAAAAAAACGCACGAGTGGATCGGGAGATGACACGTGGCGCGCCCTTCCCGCCGTGTGACGTCGGCGCGGCGCCGCCGGGGCCGTCCGGTCGACGGCGGCGTCCGGCCCAGCGCCCCGCCCCATCGTTTGGCATCACATGAAACCCCCTCGGGCGAAGTTTCACGGATTTTTGGATGATCGTAGCCAGCGTTTGATCGGGGAGTATGCGTCGCCGTCGGGACGAGGCGGTCGATCGACTTTGGAATCTCGCCGCGGGACCATCGCGGATGGATTTGTCATCATAAAAAACCCCCAGGGGTGAAGTTTCATCAAAAACGCACGAGTGGATTGGGAGATTACCGGAGTTGGGCGCCATCGTGCGGCGTCAGCCCGCGCCGCTACCGGCCAGCCCGCTCGGTAACGTGCGCAGTGAGCGGCCCAGAAAAAAGGGGGGTCTCAGAGACCCTTTGTACCCCCGGGGTTGCCTTGGGGGGGATGTTTTGCAGGTTATATAGGGGGAAGGCAATTTTTTCCCCCCATGGGCGGCGCGCGCGCCATGCGCGCAGCGTCACGCCCGCGCCGTGCCACGCCGCCGCGGCGCCACCCGCCCGCCCGGTGGGCGGGTGGGCTGGCCACCGCCGCAGGGTGGCCGGGTGGGCCAGCCACCACCGCCGGCCACCCCCGCCGGCCGCCGGCCACCGGCCGGCCGGACTCCGGCGAGCTCCGGCCGGACTCCGGGGAGCTCCGGCCGGACTCCGGCGAGCTCCGGCCGGACTCCGGGGAGCTCCGGCAGGCCTCCGGCGAGCTCCGACGTGCCTAATGGCCTAGAAAACTTGCCCAGCGCGCCCATTGGCCTAGAAAACTTGCCCCGGCTAGCCCATTGGCCTAGAAAACTTGCCCAGCGCGCCCATTGGCCTAGAAAACTTGCCCCAGCTAGCCCATTGGCCTAGAAAACTTGCCCCGCGCGCAATGGCCCGAAAACTTGCCAGCGCCCTAATGGCCCAGAAAAACTTGCCAGCGCCCTAATGGCCCCGAAAAGCGTGCCCAGCGCGCACAATGGCCCAGAAAAACTTGCCCCAGCGCGCCCAATGGCCCAGAAAACCTGCCCCGGCGCGCACAATGGCCCGAAAAACCTGCCCCAGCGCGCACAATGGCCCAGAAAAACTTGCCCAGCGCCCTAATGGCCCAGAAAAACCTGCCCCGGCGCGCACAATGGCCCAGAAAAACCTGCCCAGCGCACAATGGCCCAGAAAAACTTGCCCAGCGCGCACAATGGCCCGAAAACTTGCCCAGCGCACAATGGCCCGAAAAACTTGCCCAGCGCCCAATGGCCCGAAAAACTTGCCCCGCCGCGCCCATTGGCCCTAGAAAACTTGCCCCGCCTCGCCCAATGGCCTAGAAAACTTGCCCCGACGGTCAAGGTGACACGGAGCGCGCCCGTCCCGTCGTGGGACGTCGCGCCGGCGCCGCCGAGAGCCGCCCGAGCGACAGCGGCGTCGATCCGGCGCCCCGCCCCATCGTTTAGCATCACATGAAACCCCCTCGGGCGAAGTTTCACGGATTTTGGATGATCGTAGCCAACGTTTGATCGGGGGAGTATGAGTCGCCGTCGGGACGGCCGGTCGGTCGACTTTGGTATCTCGCCAGCGGGACCATCGCGGATGGATTTGTCATCATAAAAAAACCCCAAGGGGCGAAGTTTCATCAAAAACGCACGAGTGGATCGGGGAGATGACACGTAGCGCGCCCTTCCCGCCGTGTGACGTCGGCGCCCGGCGCCGCCCGGGGCCGTCCGGTCGACGGCGGCGTCCCGGCCCGGCGCCCCCGCCCCATCGTTTGGCATCACATGAAACCCCCTCGGGCGAAGTTTCACGGATTTTTGGATGATCGTAGCCAGCGTTTGATCGGGGGAGTATCGTCGCCGTCGGGACGGGCGGTCGGTCGACTTTGGAATCTCGCCGCGGGACCATCGCGGATGGATTTGTCATCATAAAAAACCCCCAGGGGTGAAGTTTCATCAAAAAAACGCACGAGTGGATTGGGAGATTACCGGAGTTGGGCGCCATCGTGCGGCGTCAGCCCAGCGCCGCTACCGGCCAGCCCGCTCGGTAACGTGCGCAGTGAGCGGCCCAGAAAAAAGGGGGGTCTCAGAGACCCTTTGTACCCCCAGGGTTGCCTTGGGGGGATGTTTTTGCAGGTTATATAGGGGAAGGCAATTTTTTTCCCCCATGGGCGGCGCGCGCGCCCATGCGCGCGCGCGTCACGCCGCGCCGTGCCACGCCGCCGCGGCGCCACCCGCCGCCCGGTGGGCGGGTGGGCTGGCCACCGCCGCAGGGTGGCCGGGTGGGCCGGCCACCACCGCCGGCCACCCCGCCGGCCGCCGGCCACCGGCCGGCCGGACTCCGGCAAGCTCCGGCCGGACTCCGGCGAGCTCCGGCCGGCCTCCGGCGAGCTCCGGCCGGCCTCCGGCGAGCTCCGGCAGGGCCTCCGGCGAGCTCCGGCGGGCCTCCGGCGAGCTCCGGCGTGCCCTAATGGCCTAGAAAAACTTGCCCCGGCGCCCATTGGCCTAGAAAACTTGCCCCGGCTAGCCCATTGGCCTAGAAAACTTGCCCCGGCGCGCCCATTGGCCTAGAAAACTTGCCCCGGCTAGCCCATTGGCCTAGAAAACTTGCCCCGGCGCGCCCAATGGCCCAGAAAACTTGCCCGCGCGCCCTAATGGCCCAGAAAACTTGCCCGAGCGCCCAATGGCCCGAAAAGCGTGCCCAGCGCGCACAATGGCCCAGAAAACCTGCCCAGCGCGCACAATGGCCCAGAAAACTTGCCCAGCGCGCACAATGGCCCAGAAAAACCTGCCCCAGCGCGCACAATGGCCCAGAAAACCTGCCCAGCGCGCACAATGGCCCAGAAAAACTTGCCCCAGCGCGCACAATGGCCCAGAAAACTTGCCCCGCGCGCACAATGGCCCAGAAAACTTGCCCCGGCGCGCCCAATGGCCCAGAAAACTTGCCCCGCCGCGCCCATTGGCCTAGAAAAGTTGCCCCGACGGTCAAGGTGACACGGATCGCGCCCGTCCCGTCGTGGGACGTCGCGCCGGCGCCGCCGGGGCCGCCCGGGCGACGGCGGCGTCCCGGTCCGGCGCCCCCGCCCCATCGTTTGGCATCACATGAAAACCCCCCGGGCGAAGTTTCACGGATTTTGGATGACCGTAGCCAATGTTTGATCGGGGGAGTATGCGTCGGCGTCGGGACGGCCGGTCGGTCGACTTTCGAATCTCGCCGCGGGACCATCGCGGATGGATTTGTCATCATAAAAAACCCCCAGGGGCGAAGTTTCATCAAAAACGCACGAGTGGATTGGGAGATTACCGGAGTTGGGCGCCATCGTGCGGCGTCAGCCCGCGCCGCTACCGGCCAGCCCGCTCGGTAACGTGCGCAGTGAGCGGCCCAGAAAAAAGGGGGGTCTCAGAGACCCTTTGTACCCCCGGGGTTGCCTTGGGGGGGATGTTTTGCAGGTTATATAGGGGGAAGGCAATTTTTTTCCCCCCATGGGCGGCGCGCGCGCGCCCATGCGCGCGCGCGTCACGCCGCGCCGTGCCACGCCGCCGCGGCACCACCCGCCGCCCGGTGGGCGGGTGGGCTGGCCACCGCCGCAGGGTGGCCGGGTGGGCCAGCCACCACCGCCGGCCACCCCGCCGGCCGCCGGCCACCGGCCGGCCGGACTCCGGCGAGCTCCGGCCGGACTCCGGCGAGCTCCGGCCGGACTCCGGCGAGCTCCGGCCGGACTCCGGCGAGCTCCGGCCGGCCTCCGGCGAGCTCCGACGTGCCTAATGGCCTAGAAAACTTGCCCCGGCGCGCCCATTGGCCTAGAAAACTTGCCCCGGCTAGCCCATTGGCCTAGAAAACTTGCCCCGGCTCGCCCATTGGCCTAGAAAACTTGCCCCGGCGCGCCCAATGGCCCAGAAAACTTGCCCCGGCACGCACAATGGCCCAGAAAACTTGCCCCGGCTCGCCCATTGGCCCTAGAAAACTTGCCCCAGCGCGCAATGGCCCAGAAAACTTGCCCAGCGCGCACAATGGCCCAGAAAACTTGCCCCAGCGCGCACAATGGCCCAGAAAAACTTGCCCCAGCGCGCTAATGCTGAAAAACCTGCCCCGCGCGCACAATGGCCCAGAAAACCTGCCCCAGCGCAATGGCTAGAAAACTTGCCCCAGCGCTAATGGCTAGAAAACTTGCCCCAGCGCGCACAATGGCCCAGAAAACCTGCCCCAGCGCGCTAATGGCCCAGAAAACTTGCCCCAGCGCGCACAATGCTCAGAAAACTTGCCCCAGCGCGCACAATGGCCCAGAAAAACTTGCCCCAGCGCCCAATAGCTGAAAAACTTGCCCAGCGCCCAATGGCCCAGAAAACTTGCCCAGCGCCCTAATGGCCCAGAAAACTTGCCCCAGCGCGCCCATTAGCCCAGAAAACTTGCCCCAGCGCGCAATGGCTGAAAAACTTGCCCAGCGCGCTCAATGGCCCAGAAAACTTGCCCAGCGCGCCCAATGGCCCGAAAAACTTGCCCCAGCGCGCCATTGGCCAGAAAACTTGCCCCAGCGCGCAATGGCCCAGAAAAACTTGCCCCAGCGCGCCCAATGGCCCAGAAAACTTGCCCCAGCACGCCCAATGGCCCAGAAAACTTGCCGCGCCAGCTCAATGGCCCAGAAAACTTGCCGCGCCGCTCAATGGCCCAGAAAACTTGTCCCGCCGCGCCCAATGGCCCAGAAAACTTGCCCCGCCGCGCACAATGGCCCAGAAAACTTGCCCCGGCGCGCCCAATGGCCCAGAAAACTTGCCCCGCCGCGCCCAATGACCCAGAAAACTTGCCCCGGCGCGCCCATTGGCCTAGAAAACTTGCCCCGCCGCGCCCAATGGCCCAGAAAACTTGCCCCGGCGCGCCTAATGGCCCAGAAAACTTGCCCCGAAGCGCCTAATGGCCCAGAAAACTTGCCCCAGCGCGCCTAATGGCCCAGAAAACTTGCCCCGCCGCGCCCATTGGCCCAGAAAACTTGCCCCGGCGCGCCCAATGGCCCAGAAAAACTTGCCGCAGCGCTCAATGGCCCGGAAAACTTGCCCCGGCGCGCCCAATGGCCCAGAAAACTTGCCCCGGCGCCCAATGGCCTAGAAAACTTGCCACAACGGGCCATGTTACCGAGAAAACTTGGCCCGACGCTGCTCATTACCGAGAAAACTTGCCTCGGCGGTCTGCCGTGGGCGTGGTCGGGATGACGGGTTCCGGAAAAGGACTAGTTTTGCGAAATGAGGTTAACAGCCCCTTCTCAAAAAAAGGGGGGTCTCAGAGACCCTTTGTACCCCCGGGGTTGCCTTGGGCGGGATGTTTTGCAGGTATAGTAGGGGGTGGGGATATGTTTGGGCAACATGGGCGTGGGGCGGGCGCGCGGCTCGCCTCTTCGCTCGGGACATGGCGCGCACGGCCATGGCATGTCCGGGTGGCTGCCCGTGGGCCACCCGGACCTGGGCCGGTGGGCGGGCGGTGCGGCCGCGCTCGTGGCGGCGCCGCCAGGCCACCGGCCACCCGAATCGTCGGGCCGTGCGCGTTGTGCCCCGGTCCCCGCCGACCACGGCGAGGTGGTTCCGCGCTAACCCGCCTTTGCACAAGGGCGGGCCCCAACGGTTCCCCGCCGTCCGCGGCGTGGCGCCGGTGTCCCTCTCGGTAACATGGGCGTGGGGCGAGAGCGCGGCGCGCCCCATTGCCCGGGACATGGCGCGCACGGCCATGGCACGTCCGGGTGGCTGCCCGTGAGCCACCCCGGTCTTGCCGGGCCGTGCGCGTCGTGCCCCCTTTTCGCGCTAACCCGCCATTGCACAAGGGCGGTCCCCAACGGTTCCCCGCCGTCCGCGGCGAGGCACCGGTGTCCCTGTCGGTCGCTTGGGCGTGGGGCGGGCGCGCGGCGCGCCCCATCGCCTGGGACATGGCGCGCACGGCCATGGCAAGTCCGGGTGGCTGCCCGTGGGCCACCCGGAACTCGGCCGGTGGCCGGGCGGTGCTGCCGCGCTCGTGGCGGCGCCGCCCGGCCTTCGGCCACCCGGTCTCGCCGGGCCGTGCGCGTCGTGCCCCCGTTTCCGCGCTAACCCGCCATTGCACAAGGGCGGTCCCCAACAGTTCCCCGCCGTCCGCGGCGAGGCGCCGGTGTCCCTGTCGATCGCAGGCGTGGGGCGGGCGCGCGGCGCGCCCATCGCCTGGGACATGGCGCGCACGGCCATGGCAAGTCCGGGTGGCTGCCCGTGGGCCACCCGGAACTCGGCCGGTGGCCGGGCGGTGCTGCCGCGCTCGTGGCGGCGCCGCCCGGCCTTCGGCCACCCGGTCTCGCCGGGCCGTGCGCGTCGTGCCCCGTTTCCGCGCTAACCCGCCATTGCACAAGGGCGGTCCCCAACGGTTCCCCGCCGTCCGCGGCGAGGCGCCGGTGTCCCTGTCGGTCGCAGGCGTGGGGCGGGCGCGCGGCGCGCCCATCGCCTGGGACATGGCGCGCACGGCCATGGCAAGTCCGGGTGGCTGCCCGTGGGCCACCCGGAACTCGGCCGGTGGCCGGGCGGTGCTGCCGCGCTCGTGGCGGCGCCGCCCGGCCTTCGGCCACCCCGGTCTCGCCGGGCCGTGCGCGTCGTGCCCCGTTTCCGCGCTAACCCGCCATTGCACAAGGGCGGTCCCCAACGGTTCCCCGCCGTCCGCGGCGAGGCGCCGGTGTCCCTGTCGATCGCTGGGCGTGGGGCGGGCGCGCGGCGCGCCCATCGCCTGGGACATGGCGCGCACGGCCATGGCAAGTCCGGGTGGCTGCCCGTGGGCCACCCGGAACTCGGCCGGTGGCCGGGCGGTGCTGCCGCGCTCGTGGCGGCGCCGCCCGGCCTTCGGCCACCCCGGTCCCGCCGGGCCGTGCGCGTCGTGCCCCCGTTTCCGCGCTAACCCGCCATTGCACAAGGGCGGTCCCCAACGGTTCCCCGCCGTCCGCGGCGAGGCGCCGGTGTCCCTGTCGGTCACTTGGGCGTGGGGCGGGCGCGCGGCGCGCCCCATCGCCTGGGACATGGCGCGCACGGCCATGGCAAGTCCGGGTGGCTGCCCGTGGGCCACCCGGAACTCGGCCGGTGGCCGGGCGGTGCTGCCCGCGCTCGTGGCGGCGCCGCCCGGCCTTCGGCCACCCAGTTTTGCCGGGCCGTGCGCGTCGTGCCCCCGTTTCCGCGCTAACCCGCCATTGCACAAGGGCGGTCCCCAGCAACGCCCGCCGTTCGCGGCAACGCTCCGGTGTCCCTATAATCGGTTTTTCGCCCGCTTGCGTACCGCAAGGCACTCGCGGATCGGCCCGGCCCATTAATTGAGGGCTCTGTGGCTCCGTTCACCTAGGCGCGCAAGTGCGGCTGTCCCGTCCCTCGTCGTGTG
>NW_024086571.1:0-49358 GCF_009730915.1 Dioscorea cayenensis subsp. rotundata
TTCTTCATTTTTTTTCTTCAAATATTATCCCTTTTTTAAATTTTTCCCGCCTCCAAACCCCCAAGCTTCCTTCTTTTTTAATTTCTGTCTTTTCCTTTACTTTTATCTATCTCTTTTTTCCCTTTTTGTTCAACCTCCTTCCTCTTTAAAGAACTCATTTGCTCTTATCTTCACCACCAAACTTCTCCGCAAAATCATAACCCAAACCTCCGTGGAAATCATAGCCCATGTCAAACCAAGTTGCAAGATAGGGATAAAATCAAATTTTAAATTTTTAAAATTTGACTAATTTAATTAATAAAATTTCGAGAGAGGATAAATCAAATTTTAGAATTTTAATTAAATTTTCTCAAATTTCATCAAACTCACATTCCTCAGACAAGGTGTGTTTGGGAGCAGATTCGTGATTTTCTCTCAAAAGTGTCGCTACGAGATCTCTGCCACATAAAATTTAGGGATCGGCTCCTCGATGTGTATTTGGGCTCACCCTAAGATTTCGGATTGCTCTAGTAGACATGCTGTTCTCAAAGGCAATCTGTGTAATTTGTATTTATGCCCTTGAGACACTGGCCTTAAGGGCAATTTTGTAAGTTAAATCTTTGCTCGTAGATACATTCCTCCTCCTACCGACTCATGTATTTAAACGTTTTAGATCGTGATCGAGATACAGTGCTCTCTACCATCTTGTGATTTAAATGTTTTAGGATCGCATCGACGATCTCGCGTCGTCCAGTATGACCTTATACACTGGATATTTTAGGAACGCCTCTGTGCATGCTCTGAGCTAATCTTGTGATTTGAATGTTTTAGATCGCCCCCGAGATGCTGCGGCTCCCTACCGACCTCGCGATTTAAATATTTTGAGGATCACCTCGATATCTCAGGCAAGACCTCACCGATCTCAGGATTTAAATATTTTAGGATCACCCTTTGATATCTATACACCCGGCCGACTGTGATTTCAAATATTTTAGATCGCCTCGAGATCCGGGTGGCTCCTGCTGATCTTGTGACTGATATTTTAGATCGCCTTTGAGATTTGTGCTGCCCGTCAAAGCACGAGATCGTAAATGAATCTTAAAATCCTGACGCGAGATCCGCAGTTTCGCATTTCGGAGTCGCTGCAGCAATACCTCCGCCGAGCCACGAGAGGGTCGTGATTCCTGGCCCATGGAGCTACTATTACTTCCCTTTCGCTCTATTTCCTAGCCTAACACTCGAAAGATGAAATAGTAATTATAAAAAGAGAAAAGAATTAACTACAACGAAATCCGTACTACTACACACAATTAGAACTCACAGGGAGAATCAAACATTGAAGGAGTGGATTTGGACAACAAATCCCCCTAGGGTTATCATTAGATCCTCAATTTAGGATGAAATGACGGATGGTAGTTGGGGCCAAGAGAATCTTAAATTAGCTCAACCCGATGGTCACGGCAATCTGAACCCTAATCCCATACAAGTATCGTCGGAATCGCCGCCCAAATCACTGTGATGATTGCATTTACACCCAAGGAAATCTCTAATCGTGGTCGATACTCAAACTAGGTCCAACCCCACTGACTCGGAGGGCAAAAATACCCGATGGTCACGGTGTGTATCTCAGACATGGATCCCTTCCAAGCCAATGCTGCCTAGTACAAGGCGATGGTCACGCAACCAAGTACAACCTAGAAGTTGAAATACTGTAGTTCTCATGCAAATCAACACATCAAAGTACACAAGGCTTGAACCACAAACTACAAGATTCCATAAAAGAAATACAACATCTATACAAAGCATCAATAAAGATGATCATCCAAATTACACAACAATCAACACTAGAGTTCATCATATCCAAATCACAAATAAGTTAGTGCCCTCATGATGAGGACCACTCATACAAGTCCAAGGAACAAATAAACAAGAAAAGAAGTAAGAACTACTCTCTAGCTTTAGATCCCCTTGGATGGTGAAGATCTTGAAGATCTAAAGAGATCTCCTCAAAATGACGCCTTGAATGCCTAGGATCTTCTCCCAATCTTCTCCTCCAAAGCTTGGCTCCCTCTCTTGGCGAAGTCTTGCGTAGTAGATCGCGGCGAAGGAAAGAGTGGGGCTGACCTAAGAGGCCCAAGAGAAAACCTGTTCTCCAAAAAGCTCTCCTTTTGCCCTAGAAAATCAGTCTCCTTTATATCCCTGTCAGTCCATAGGGGCTCCATCGGTGCATGGAGCCCGTGAAGCTCCACCGCATTTTCCGCGAAGAAATGCGCTCTGGTACAAAGATCACTCGACAGTTGATTTTACTGTTGTCCTTGGTACAGTGGGTTTCTCACATAAAGACTTTACATTGCTTTCGTTGTCTGGCGAACCCCAAAAATGCTGTTTTTGGTGTCGAATTCATCCAATTTGCATTTTTGAGCTTCGCTCGCTCTTTTAAGATCTCAACACCGAATAACCAAATTACACTCAACCGCATCAATTCATTAAAAATATACACAAAGTAATACAAGATTAATACTTATAGAAATACGTACATTTAGGCGCTTTATCAAACATCCCCGACATCTCCAAGTGTTTGCTTGTCCTCAAGCAACACACATGAAAGAATAGGGCAGAAGATAAACGGCTAAATGTGACGACCTCAAGCCTCAAATAGTGAAGAACCCACAAGCACGTATGAAATGAAATCAAGAAAAATGAGTTGCATAATAACCAACTTAGTAAAGATAGTCATGAGTCCTCTGTGAGTGCTTTCCTCGTGAGTGTGTATATACTTCTTCCCTCGCCTCTTCCTATTCATGCCACATTCAATGATTACCGTGTGGAAAAATGTTAAAGACACCCTCAATGGCAAGTCAAAAAGTCCTTTGGTCTGTATCCATACTCTAGCTTCTAAGTGAAATGCATGATAGAGTCCAAGAGAATAAGCATCATTTTTACTCCGAGTCCGCACTCAACGTAGACCGCATAAAATATCTTATAATCTTTCGTGATGACGATACATGTCGATAGGGCACAAGAGCCACCCAACCTACTTGATTACAGCTCACATAGACGCATTCATGCTAAATTAGCAGAGGAATACTGACATAGACTCATCATTTTTTTCAATTTTTATATATATTTTTATATTTTTAAGATAATAAGTATATACATGTCTCTCGATAGACTTTCATGCAAAACTTCACTTAGGGATAAAGCAAAATGAATCAAAAGAACCAAAAGCTCTTAAAAGACCATTGAGTGATGAATTTACCACTCTAACACTTTTAAATCAAAGCAGCAGGTTAGCTAGGGCAAACAAGGTAGAAGTTCTCAGTGTCAAAGTTCCAAGAAAGCCTCTAGAGAGAAAAACATGACTTCCTTTATAGCACAAATAACACTACAACTCATTACTATCATTCATTCAAGCCGGAGGTTCTTAATAATAAATCATAGCTATCATCGGTGAAGTAAGCATACAACAACTCCATCCCATTATTCCAGAATCGTAGACACTGCCCTCAATGTACACTTAACTCTAAGTAATATGGTGTAGAATTGCATACTAATTAAATCAAGCATGAAAGGGAAGGGTAAAGAGACCCGCCCCCATTTTGTTGATGAAGATTGTGCAACACATGCATGAACAAGGGTGGTTCAATTCCTGAGGGGTGGTGAGAATGAAGCTCATATCTTGAGTCCTCGTGAATGTCAAAAGAAACATAGTTCATCTCACCAATGAATATGAGGAGCACACAAACAAACACTCTAAAAACTATGAAAACAAAAATTCCATGCAAGTTCTTTTGTTCAATCAATATCATGATGTTCAAATCTCTAGTGCAAGTGTTTTCTAGGGTTATCAAAGATGCTCACAAGTGTCAAACAAATTCAATATAAGCAAACTATCTCAAAAGTTACAGAGTAACGGACTGAAATTTTTAAGAATTTCTGCACTTGAAGCCCAAAAATTTACAAACCATGGATAAAAATTTAAATAAATCAAGGATCAAACAACCATACAACATTCCCTTGTGGTTCAAAGTAAGACAAGCATGCACAATCAAGAAGAAGAGGCAACGTTGTCTCCAAAACAAAAACTAGGGCTTCAAAGCTTGAATCGATGAAGATTGTGAGATAGATGGTAAAAACATCAATTAATCCACCAAGATCTAAGTTGGAAGAGGTGAGGAGTGTGAAGAGAAGATGTGAAGAAGAAATGGTGAAAGAATGAAAGAAAACGGGATGAAAATGTCGAGCGAGAACAAGGAGAGTAAAGGTGGCTATGGCCATACATACGGAAATTCCAGCGCGCGCAGCCATGGCCGGGCTCCACGCGGGCAGCATGGAGCCCGTGGAGTGCTTTCTGTCCTTTTCTAGCCCCTGAGGCAAGAAGTCTGGATGCTCACTGGGCGCATGGCACCCCTGAGGCCCCGCGGGAGAGGATAGGGTCTGCTACGGGCTGATACAGCCCGTATGGACACTGAAAACAAAAATTTTGGCATGGGCTCTCATGTAACTTAGAACAAAACCAATTTAGAACATCTATAACACCAAAACTATGCATTGAAAACACAACCAAACAACGGCCAAAGCACTAGATAAGATTCACAAATATAAGACAAGCATGGATCGGTCTAAAACAAACAAAATACATAAACAGCCAAACACAAACACATGCTTTTATGGAATTGACCCTACGTAAAACATGTAAAATACTACGAAAATGAAACATGAATAATTTGAAACTTGGGTTGCTCCCCAAGAAGGCCGCTTTGTTTTACGCCATTAGCTCGACGCACTTTTCATCACCTTTTAGAGGCTGAAGATGGCATGTTCATCCCTTAAGGCTAGAATTGCAAGCACAAGAACTACCGAAAATGAAACGCATCTTCCGGGACGGTGCAAGTTGGAAAACCAAGCATGTTACCTTTGTCCCTCCATGGAAAAAGCTGGCCGAGTTGTGCACTCAAACTTGGGCGGCCTTAGATGGCTCTCAAGCATCCTCCCACTCCCGGTCCCGCAAGTATCCTTTGAGTAGTTTTCCACCACAAAGTTGCTGGGCCTCCATGGAAAAAGGTTCGTCGAGAATAATAATGTCGAATGTCGTAAAGTTGGTAAGGGTGGGTCTGACGCGCTTTCAACCCTCCCACCCGGGCCTTTCTCTCGACCAATGTCACCTCAAAGAAACTCACTTCGAGTAATTTCGCGGACGTGAGTGGAGCGCTGTGAAGCTCACGTACCGGTCACCCAGCGACGGACACAGCGACCGCCATGCAAGATTCTCTGTCGCTTGGGCGTCTAGAGCCGAAACCCCAAAATGCCGCTGTGTCGCGCATCTAATCCAATTTGCATTTTTGAGCTCGCGGCTTCTTTAAGATCCGTCAAGAAACTACCGAGTAACCAAATTACACTTAAACGAGCATCAATTCATTAAAATATACACAAAGTAATACAAGATTAACGCGAGCAACACGCATATTTAGGCTGCTTATCAAAAATCCAATCTCCATCATCATCATTAAAGATAAGGACCTTATATTTCACTAAAATTTGCCATACTCTGATAAGGCAGTGATGCTTGACGCCTGATGATGAGTTAGTTGGACTCGAATTTAGACAAATTCCGCCTCAAACTTGCTAAATAAGTGATAGAATCAGCATACTCTAGAATTTAATCGCGACCATCCACGTATGGAAGATTCGTAACACTTTGATTGTGTAGATTCAAAAAGGATTGGAGCTCTTTTGAACATCAAATCTTGAGCTAGAATTTGAATATCATGGTGGGATGACCATCATCATCAATGAATTTTGTGTTTGATTTGTGATTTTATTTTGGTCAATGGATAGATTCTGGGGCACAATCAACTATTCACATTGAGCATTGTCACAAGGGAGTTCTACAAAATTAGACCGATCCTAATTTTTGGCATGGTCCATTAACATATTGATTTATTACATTGAGCTGTAGAGAGAAGTGGTATCTTGCATCATGGCTTGATGATGAGTTAGTTGACAGAATTTAGACAAATTCCGCTTTAAATCACAAATTTTTATGATAGTCATATAACCTAGAATTTAATCGTGACCATTCACACGAAGATCGTAACACTTTGATTGTAGAAAAAACGTATGATTGGAGCTCTTTTGACCATCAAATCTTGAGCTAGAATTTGAATATGGTGGGATGGACTACCATCAATGGAATTTCAGTTTATTTGTATTTGGCTTAATAATGGATAGACTTGGGGGCACAATCAAAATTGGTCACATTGAGCATTGTCACGTCTCGAGTCTTTCACAAAAAATTTCAGACCAATCCCAATTTTTGGCATGGTCCGACATATTGATCGATCAACATTGAGCGAGAGAAGTGGTATCTTGCATCATGGTCGACATTCCTACCCCTCTTCTCAGTCAATAGATTTCAAACCAAATTTCAACTATCCGCATTGAAAACATATTTATGATTTGAATGAAATTTCGTATAATCAAAGATAATTTGGTCACCCAACGAAGACCTTGATTGAGTAAACACCATCAATGAAACTTCCGATTTTATCACATGTTTCTTTTCTTTTTTTTTTTTTTGTTTTAAAAACACAGCACAAATGCTTCGCCCTCGTGAATCATGCTAATTGTGCACGACCGGCCTACATGGAGTTGAACGCCCATCACAGACAAACACATGTCTTTGAACGAAAGCCAAAAAAATTCATGAAAATGAATGTTTTGCCTCGAAGCCTACATTATCGATTGTACATGACTAGTCTACACCTTTAGACCAGATACCCATCGCAAGATGATGCCATCATAATTTCCTTTCATTTTTATACCATTATTTTTTATTTTACCACGAACAAATTAAAGATGGTAGTTAGCACCACTTATCATTTTATTCCATTATTGAGTTTACTACATGAATTGAAAGCCACAATGTTTATTCACCTAAAAGCAGCTCATACAACAAATGTTTTATGCTTCTCAAGTCGAGCTAAAAATCAAGCTCTTCTCCTCGCAACACGATCCATATCAACATCACCACACTAGAAATGTTCATCTTCAGGTACTACTATCTCAAATCAATTAATATGTGACCTTTAATAATCAACGAAAACACGATAAAGAAGAACAAACTCATCGCATCCATCATTAAACATTTTGATAAGATCGATCATTCACCAACAGCTTAAGAGGACAACAAAATACAGGTATTCAAAGTTCAATCACATTGCTAATGCAACATCGACGATGAGTTTGCGCAGAAAATAATTGCAGAATTCAAACAAAACCATAGCAAAACAAGATAGAGACTTTGCTTTTGTTTTAAAAACAAAGTTTTAGATTACTCCCACACAATGTGTGAGAATTTACTTTGATGACATTGACCTGTTCCATGTTAATGAACCCACATGCCCAGATTGAGAAACCCTATATACATTGAGTTTGGACATAAAAAGTCGATCATATTCATTACGCTGACAAATATCACATATGTTGTAAAGGCTTCTACCGCCTCGATATCAATGAAGAGGAGCTCTCAAGCCTTTTCTAAAAAGTTTCATGATCATAGATGCACCATCATCACTAGAACTTCCAAGGCATAAGAGGTGGTTGTTCTAATGAACCAATCACAAGAAAGCAAGATGCGATTAAGAGCACTGCATCCATACCTCACAAAACACGAAGAAAAACCATCTTCAAATTATGGCTGTTTGTGACACCAGCAAGGTCAAATACTTCCTTCCATCTTCATGAGCACCCATCATCGCATAGAATCGATCGCCTTCAATAATCGGCTCTTCTTAAGTTGTTGGAGTTGATTAGACCACTTCGTAGCACATCATTTCATAGAACTTTTCGCAAAACACCAAGTGAAAAACCGCTGTTACTCTTCGCCTTCCTATATATTAATAACAACATCACATCACCATCCCAATCCTTGCATTTAAATCTACAAGGATCTCATGGGACAGTAAAACGCGCATCTTGGCCTTGTCTTTTCACATTCTATTGTATAGCATGCGCTCCATTGCTTCTCCCAAATCATTCATGGAGAACTGAAAGCCAAGATTTGACTGGTTCCAACATACCATATATCATTCTAATGCCAAACATTCACATACAATACCAAGAACGATATCTCGTCCCAATCACCTCTTATAGATGAACGATTCATCTTCATTCTTTATGAAGCCAAAAGTTTTAACAACTTACATCACAAACCAAGATTCCAACCGCAGGCCTCGCTAGTCCAACCAAAACACCTAATAAGCTTACACACCTTATGAGAGTCACCAGATACAAAACCCCTTGGCTATTCCATATAAATTTCCCGAGATATCCACATTTAGAAAGTAGTCCTGACATCCATCCGCCAAATCTCATAACAGGCATGCGTCCAACGCAAGCAAAATTACGGATTTGATCATAGCCAATGGAGAAGAAGTTTCCCCATAGTCCAATGCCCCTTTGACTATACCCTTTCGCCACTCAGTCTGGCCTTTATAGGTATCCACCTTGCCATCCAGCACCAATCTTTCTTATAGATCCACTGCACCCAATAGAACTATCCCTTTGGGAAATCTATTAGATTCCAAACTCTGGTTTGAATACACTTCGACCTATCTCGCTGCATAGCTGCCGCTGGCAGTGCGTAGTCCGCATCCATCATTGTTTCTTGATCATAAGTGGTCTCGCTGGATCATCTCCATATAGTTTCCTTCGTTACCGTGACATAGCCAAAATTATGCTCTCTTTGTAGTAGATAACCGCTGGTCTCTTCGTGCGGTCGGTGATACCCACTAGATCGCCCGCAATAGTGGTTGTGTCATTGTCAAATAGGTTCAGTTCGTCGTTCTTGAACAATACGATTCCTCTGTGTGCTCATTTTGTCTTCACCAGTATCAATTAATCTACCCGGCCCACCTTCTCGAATGAATTCGGGTCTTCCGCCAGCGCCTCGAAGCCACACACACTCGCTGATCATCATGTGCAGGCAGAAGAGGTATCCCATCGAATCCCTCTTGGTAACCAACAAAATGGCTCTTTAGTTGATCTCACCTCTAGCTTTCTCAACCTTAAGGTCTTCTCGACATAGGGTTTTGGCATCCCTCTAAATTTGATGAATGGGTTTGAAAAACTCCTGGTTTCTCCTTCCACATTTCCATGTCTGTGATGGGACTCAGAGGGACATCCGCTAAGATGTGATGTAGCAGTGAGAAGCGCATGAACCATTGGACGAAATAGGCAAGTTTGCAGTAGCTAGCGCATACAATGAACCATGTCCAAACAAGGTTCGATTTCTATGCCCGGGGTACTCATTTAATTGAGGAGTCGTGGTGGTGTTAATTGCAGGTAGTGTGTGTGTAGTGTAGCAGTGGTAGAAACTATCCCATATTCCTCTAAGAAACAAGTCAAAACTCAGTGTTCATAAGTACTCACCACCACGCATCCCGATCGCAGTTGTCTTTCATACAATGACCAGCTGACCTTCACTGCAAAGCATTGTACGTTTCTAAACATGTCAAGTGCCTCTGACTCGTTCTTCATTACATACATAACCATACCTAGAATGGCTCATCGCAAAAGTTATAAAATAGTGGAAACCTCCGTGAGCCATCTGATTGATCGGCCCACAAACGGGTGAGGTACTTCAAATCTAAAACTGTGATGCCTCCCAGGATGTCCAATGAAAGGATTTGGGTCATCTGCCAAGAAGACAAGACTCACATGATCGATAGGGATTGAAACCCAATGGACCTATGAGGCCATCTCTTCTTCAACTTGTGAATCCTTTGTTCTCCAGCATGACCCAACTTTAAATGCCACAAGTGATTTATCTCATATACCATGTCTTTTTGAGTGATAGTATCTTTCACAACACATTTATTCTGGAACATTTAACATATATAATCCATTTACTAAAGAGGCATTGCCAACTAATTTATTTCCTAAAAATAAATATCACAAATTAGTTTTCACCAAAATTTAAAAGACATATACTTTCTCATTAAAACCGCGAATAGAAATAATGTTCTTTGAACCCATTTTGGTAATACTAAACAATCTTCGACTAAAAATATGTCCATAATATAAAGTGAAATGTGTGTGCCTCGTGCTTTTGACTATGTGTGCATCAAGGGCCGACTAGATCTCACCGCATGCCGTGACGGTGGGTCTCGCCACTCTCACGCCACCACACCAAGCCGATCACTCATAGGTTAGCCTTCCCGAGGTGTTGCACATCCTCGCAACGGGCTCATGCCTTGAGACTGCTCAAATAAACCAATACCACAAATTAATCTAGTCACATAGGGCCTAGCAAATATAGTTCGAAACGTACGCACTATCCCTGGTGAAGAAATGCATCAGCAACAAGGTGGCCAAGATGAGTAAAGGCGCTACTCAATGATGCCTCACATCGTGTGAAGATTAGACGTGACCACCCCGCTATCAGCACCGACCCCAAAATAGAATGAGAAATCAATGCATGGATATATCTGTGTGCCGAGTCTATTATGCGTGAGGCCTTTCGGGCCTAGTCAATGCCTGCCAAGGTCTCCCAAAAGTGGTTCCTACTCACATCACTTGGGAAATCGCTTAAGATGGTCACCAAGCATTGGATTGATAAAGTCATCACAATAGATTCCCTCAAATACTTGCCAAATTCCAAGTGGTGCATCGAGATGAGTTTTGCCAAAAGCTTGAAAAACCGGATAGTAACACATTTCCTATCACGCACACGGATTGTGCATCTTGTTGTGCCTCAAAAAGTGCTCAAAACCTCCAAGGTTAGTAGCTTTAAAAGGTTGGTTCATCGATTACAAATAGCTTTTTCCCAACAATTATGTGATAACCATCCTTAACTTGATTTCCTATCCCAAGACTTTCCACAAGCCCCCAATAAAATATAACACACCATTCCAAATGGTTTTGTCTTCAAAATGCCATATTTCTCGATGATGTGGCAACTTGAAGATGGGTTCCTCAAGTGTAGATGAGGATGTGATGAGTCTTATGCTTTGGAAGCAAGCCTTTTGGTATTAGGCATCCCTACAACAAAGATAATCCATGATCAAGCTTTGATGGATTCAAGATAAATCAAAATAAAATACGAAAGATAGGGGAAAGGATTAAAAACCAAGGTTTTGTGGCTATATCATGGCCAGAGTGATGGTCACTATTCATGCACCAAGAGTTTCCCTCATATTCATGGAATCAAAAATGTTTTACATAAATTTGAATGAAATTCCATCCATTACATTCAAATCATCTAAAACCACGCAAAAATGCTTGAAAGAAATTCAACACAAAAAGCTCCAAGAATACAAAAGTAATGAAAAGAAAAAACTAGGGACATCAAAGACATACCCCGACTGAAATCTTGATAAAACTAGCATTAAACTTAAGGAAAACCACTACATCGGCATCTCCAATGGATGAGGAGAAGATTTAGGAAAAAAAATGAGAAGATTTGGCCAATAAATGGTTGAGAAAGAAGAGAGAAATTCGGTGGAAAAGAGAGAGAAATGAAAAGAATGGAGGAAAAAGAGGAGAGAGAGGGATATAGTGGATCCGGGCCATACGGCCTCCATGCTGTCCTCAGATGGGGTCGATAACCCGAGAAGGCCTCTCAGTATCTGGTTGGTGTCCTGTGATGGCCCTCAGTAGGGGCCGTGAGGCCATCCGGGGACAGAGCCGAGCCACTGGAATGTTTGATTGTTTGAATACTCCCTTAGAGTGAAACTAAGGTTGAGAGTTCATGTGGTAACCCCTTGTGAGTGAGTGACACACCACGAGAGTTAGACAAAGCTTGATTAGAGAGGGTTGAGATGGTGAGCCCGAGAGGTACAGAGCGTCCCCTTCCCTTCCGGGTGTGATAGATTCTACCTCCGTTCCTCGAGTTCTTCGCGGCCATAATAGAGCGAATGAGCTAAGGGATGACCCTCCGCTGGGGCTTAGTTATGAGTGTAACGGAGTGAAGCATTGAGGTGATTTTAGCATCTAGTGCTTAATTGTGTTTAGGGACCTTTCTTCTGGACCAAAGGGTTAGGTCTACAATTAGGGAAGAGATTTATCACTTGGAATCTCATGAGCTTAATGCAATCCTTCTTACGAGAAAGTAGGTTGAGAGGTTGTTCAACTTCTCTTCCGGGACATGTAAAGGATTATGCTTAGTCAACCTTAGATTCGGGGCCATGCATTAAAGGATGGCCCTGACTCACCATTGCATTAGTTAGAAGCATAATAGAGAGTTCTTGCCCTTGAAATGATTTTTCCTAGGCTGGATCGATATCCGGTACCCCATCTTTATCGATTGCCTTACCTTCTTTTACTTTTGCTCTCTTTCGGGTTGCTTTTACTTTTGAGAATTAAATCTTGTCACACATATCACTATTCATCTTTCATATAGTTAAGAAGCAAGTTAAGTATTTTTATTCCTTTTCCCCGTGGATACTGATACCCCACCAACCTGAATTTATTACTCGACAACTCCTGCACTTGCGGGGAGCATTGTCAAGTTTTTGGCACCATTGTCGGGAAAAGTGCTTAGAGATACTTTGCACTTTTTGTTTCCTTTAGCTATTCTTTTTACCCATTCTATTTCACAATTTTTTTCAATCATCATTCTGATTTGTTTTATTTCCTTTGTGCAGCTTCAGGTTAATGACCCTAGGGAACCCCTCAATATTGATTGAAGAAGATACCGAGCTTGAAAGAACACTTAGAAGAAAAGGAAAAGGACCCTATGCAAGAACAATCTAATCTAGCTAATTTGGAAATTGAAGGGTTAGATAATGACGATGCATGTACTGCGCAGCAGAGGACACCTCCGATTATGCTAGACCTCTATTTTGGGCACACAATCAAGTATTGTGCGAATTCCCCACCAGTACCGTAATCTTTGAGCTAAAGCCAAAGATTCATCCACATGTTACAACAATCCACACACTCAATGGTTTTGCACGATGAGGATCCAAATAGTCACATAGAGAACTTTTGTCGAGGTGTGTGATATGCTCAAGATAAACGGGGTGATCGGATGATGCCATCAAATTGAGAGCCTTCCCATTTTTCCCTAAAAAGGGAGAGCAAAGCTAAAGGCTACACTCATTACCTAGAGCCTCAATTACTACATGGGAGGAGATGGTAGAAGCTTTTTCTAGCCTCGTTATTTACCTCCTAAAAATTTGCAAAGCTTAGAAATGAGATCTCATCCTTTGTACAGTAGATTGAGTCTCTATTCGAGACATGGGAAAGGTTCAAGGAGCTCCCAGAAAGTGCCCACAAGACGGATTCCCCTGGAGTGGATGATTGTTCGACTTTTTACAACGAAGTTAAATACTAGTACAAGATAACCTCTTGGATGCGAGTAGCAGGAGGTACTCTTAGGTAGCAAGACCCCGATGAGGCCCGTCAACTTATTGAAGAAATGGGGTTAAACAAACTACCAATGGAATGCTCGTGGAGAAGATAAAGGTGGCAGGTCTTCATGAGATAGATGCAGTAACTTCATTGGCGACGCAAGTGGAAAATTTGAGTAAGAAGTTAGATCTTCTAACTTCAAATGCAGTGGCCGCCGTGAGTACTTGCACGGGGTGTGGTGGAGGACATGCTCCCTCCGATTGCCCGATCTCTATTGGTGATGCGGTTGAGAACGCCGATTTTATAATTAATGGCATGAGGACTCAAGGAAAACCCTATATAGTAATACCTACAATCCAGTTGAAAGAATCATCCCAATTTCTTGTGGAGTAACCAAGGTCCACAAAAAGGCCATGGCGCCACCGAGCTTCAACAACAAGCCCCGAACGTGGAAAAACAGAGTTTCTAGTTTGGAAACCCGAATGAATGATTTGAGAAGGCCTTGACTAGATTTGTGCAATCTTCAAATTCAAGGTTTGAATCGCTAGGCTACACTAGCAATTACACCGCCTCTTTGCATAACCTTGAAAATCAGGTGAGGCAGATTACGAAGTCTCTCTCGGAAAAGCCACATAGAAGCTTGCCGAGCAATAACGAGACCAACCCTAGAGAGCATGTGAAGGCGATCTGATTGTGTGCCCGCAAGTGTGCAGGATCGCCAGGTAATACCCTGTGAGTGACATAGGGTCATAGTATTCCATGGGGCTAAGGAGCTCCTATTACTCCTCCATCACTTATTTTCTAACCTTACAACTCAAACATGTTCTTACCTAGTACGCAATAACGTAATTAAGAATACAAGTATAGCGCCCCACAACAAGCAAGAAAAATCACAAGAGAAATAATGATAAGAATCAAAGCCTAGGGATGAGGATTCCCAAGAGGATTCATCATGATGTACTGGATGCATAAGAATAGATGACATGGGTGATTTAGGGCCGATGGACCTCAACAATAGTTCAACCCCGATTTCTCGTTGTCAAAACCCCTAATCCCATACAAATGATGACAAGGATTTCTCCTTAGTCATATTCCTATGATTGCATTAAGTACATGGAGATCGCGAATAAAGACGCACTTAACCTCAAGTTCATCCTCATGGTTCGGAGGGGCAACCTACATCCACTTTCTCGGCATGTCTGGTCAAGGATCTCCCTTTGGCTCAACGATGATCTAGTACATGTGAGTAGGTCACGCTCACATATACAACTCAAATAAAAACCAAGGATTTCTCCATATTATAGTTCTAGGCATGAAACAACATGATCTAAAACCACAAATCACACCAATGCATTCCAAATAAAAAGTGAAGCATCTCAAAAATACACGATGAACCCCTAAGGTTTACCTACATCGGGTGGCCTTTGGGGGTCTAGTGTGTCATCATACAAATAAATGTCTCAAACACAACAAAAAGCAAGAAGTAAATGGCATAAATGGCACTCCTTAGTCCAAATGATAAAGAGGAGGGAGAATACCGTCAATGACGCCTCTTCTAGTCCTAAAGGTGCCAAATGTTTCTCCTCCCTTGATGATGAAGCTTCCCCTTGAAGTTCAAGCCCTTGATCTTCCCGAAAGCTTCAAGTCAAATCTCCCAAGAATATGATGTCTTCGCTTTCTCCTTCCTCCCTCAAAGCAGGCTCGCCAAGAACCCTCCAAGTCTCCTCAAAAATTCTTTTCTTTCCCCAAAATGCATTTTATACCCCTCATCATCAACGCCAAGATCCCTCAATCCCGGTGGATCCTCAAGCTCAATGAGGACCTCATTGAGGTGGTATATCGCTCAACGAGGACCCTATCGATCTCTCATTGATCACTATTTGGGGCATGAAAAACCCTCAAATGCACTCCAATAGTATCTATACCGGCTCAATGAGCACCTCATTTAGCCAAGATGCCTTCAATCAATCAACTTCCCTTTGTGCCATAATGATCATCCCGGCGCATGCGAGGCCGTATGCCATGATTCAATTTTCGCCTTGAAACTCCTCAAGGTGCTACAGGGTAGCTATGCTATAGTTGGCTGCGGCATCACTGCTATCAAGTATTCCAGCCTACAATACTTTTGGCTACAAGTGAATATGCCAAAGTGCCATGACCTCGCTTTTTCTTCTCCTTTTTAGCCCAAATTGTATCTTCGTGTCCTCCATGGCTGCTCTCGCGTGCTCTCAGAAGCAAATAATACATGATTAAGTACAAAACGGCATCAATTCTTATACAAATACATGCTAGAAGTAACAAATATATATACTAAAAATACATACATTTAAACACTTATCAAATATCCCTCATTATTCTAAGCATTTGCTTGTCCCCAAGCAAACACATCATGAATAACAAAGATAATGATAAGTGGCTAAATGTATTACCTCCGCCTCAAATAAATACAAGACTCCACAAGCATTGGAAAAATGATAAATAGATAATGAGTTACAAAACATAAGCATAAAAGAAAGATCCGCTGCCCTCACCTCTTATATGGTCATGCCATGTGTGAACTTCATATCTCATCTACTCGAATCGGTCTAGCCTCATCGACTTCAATCAAGATGACTCTAAATGCTAATCACTCCACATGTAAGAGTACTCAAGTCTTAAAACTCTAAGTGCTACCCAATGAACAAGTAAGATCCTTCTAAGCCCTAAACTTGAACTAACTCCCTTTTTCTTCTCAACACTTTTAGTAGGTAGTCAACAAGATCACCAGGGTTTTTATTTTCAGTTCATTTTATCTTTTTCTTTTCGAGTCCCGACTAACATGGACCGCACCATCTTTTCTCGAGGGTGCATATGCCTGTTAGGCACAAGAGCCACCCAACTACTCCATACTATCACATAGAAGCATTCATGCTTCATTAGCAGTAGGAATACCGATATAGACTCATCACATTCATCCTAGATCATATCTTCGCATCACTCTACATGCCACAACACTAGCTAGCTCAACAAGACTCGTAAGTTCTTAAGAGTTCATTGAATGAAAAAACTTAGTACTCTAAGACCAAATACTCAAAGTTGTGTGTTAAGCACAAGAGAGTTAGAGTAGTCATGTTGGCTATTCCTAGGGCATCAACACAAGATTCAAAGGCACAAGACAATACTAGAAGTGAAACAAGATTCAATAGAGTACAACAATAAGTATGTAACTCAAATCGATCATTAAAACTCATGCTAGAAGAGTCTTACAATAATGAACAAGCCATCACTGGGTACACTAGCATGTAAATAATCACCCTAATACATACAATACACTCCCATCCCTCATTACCTAGTGTTGTACATTGTCCCCAATGTACACTCAATCATGAAAAACATAATAATATATGCATTGAAAACAATGGAGGAGGGTGGAAACGAACTTCCCCCGGGCTTATTCTTGTGCATCCGTGAGATGTGACCCGAATAAAGGTGTTGCAAGCACACGTCGGGTCCAGCTCCATGAAATATGGGACAGGCTCACCAAGCTCCCCTTAATGCCCCTCGCACAGATAAAGGGGCATCATCATTCCAAACAAAAATTTAAGATTGCAAAAATAAATACTAGAGAGTAGTCCAAATACACAAGTACTAGATAAAGAGTAGCAAAGTTATATACAATGTTGGTAGGGTATCCCTCCCCAACTTATTCTACAAAGACAAAACACACGCGGCATCAAAATAAAGAAACAAGCTGCAAAAATTAAAACAAATGTCCATGATCGAATGAAAAGTCAGTATCAAATGGTGCTGCATAGTGGTGGGGAATGAGCAGAAGCAATAGTAATCCGAGATGATGATCCATGGGAGGAGTATGACTGAATCGCTGAAAAATACCGTGAGTCGGTGCCGATTCTCAGAAAACTCAATAGATCTGTCCACGATCTCACGCTGCCATGACGGGATCACCGCAATATCATCCACCATACCCTTGAATCTAGAGTCAAAGTCTAGGGGAATGAGGCGCTGTGGGTCCCGAGTGGTGCATCAATGACGTAGACTCGTACCTGGGCATGATGGTCCCGCCTAACCGGATGTTCCCGTGGTCAGCGGGCAAGCTTTTACATGGGCCACCCTTCTTCCTCAGAACAACCCAATTGCTCGCAAGACTGTGGAGCTCCAAGAGGTGCCACTTCCCCAAACTCCATAGTCATGCCCGAGATAGTGGTTAAATTTATCTCAAGGCGGCAATGAGATATACAATGTGATGATAAGGCACGTACAAGCGTGGCCTATTCATTTCAAGATAGCAACCAAAAATTATAGAGCGACTGCAATGAAATATACGCCTCAAAATGGTAACACAACAGTAAACGCAGTTGGCAAGGCACAGTGTCATGCAAGAACGATATATATATATATAAAGTCATATATATTAACATATAAGTGATGTAATAAATATGTTTATATAATAAAAATAACAAAATTTATAATCTGCAAATTCACTTGCTCTCTTTACTTCGCACTTTGCCATTAATTGGAGGCTCCTAAGATTTCTAATCATGTAATTAATAATAATGGCTTGCCCTCTATTAGAAATGGAAGAACCCATGAAAAACAACATACACGATATTTGTGCTTTTGATATATCATCCGTGTCTTTTTACAAACATGATGCCGGACGATATTTTTCGATCCCACAAATTCTCGGCATCACTGGTGGGGGACCCATTCCTCCTCCCCATCTTTGAGGCAAACGACAAGTAAAGGCGTTATTCCTACATCCTATGAAAGATATCTAATAATGTTTCTTTTTGTTTTAGAGGAAACGAAGAACAAATGGCACTCAAAACCTCAACCACCTCTGGAAGCCTGAAACTCACAATTTTCCTTGGTAAAGGAACCGAGGTTCACCTGCCCAACCTGCATTTCTTCAACACCGGAGCTGCTGGAGCCGAGGCCGACCTTTTGGCACCATATCTCGAGCCGTGCAATTCATGAGGAGACCCGCGACCTTGAAGGAGAACTTGATAGTCCCGCTGCTTCCATCTAAAGGTCAAGCCGCCTCAACTCGATTGTTCCTACAATCGGCAAGGATGCTCCCCGCCGGGAACACCAAGAGTATCTGGATTTGAGAGGCTATCTCACCCCAATAGGGTAATGAATGATGATGATGATGATGAACCCGCCTTTACCATTACAAAGAAAAGGACGGGAAAGCGTAATTCTTCCAATCATCCGATGAAGACACACCAAAGAAGAAAAAGTGTGTTTTCAAGGCTCACTACGTAGGAAAGTCAAAAATTCCAAGACAAAAAGTTGGATTTCATGTCGCTCCAAGGACACAAGAATGATCAAATGAGTACCTTCAACAACCTCATTTGAACCTCTTAACCCGGTGAAGAAGAACGTGAACTCACCGGCAGTACTTTCAGCGCCCCCAACTCGAAAAGGAAAACAAGGTTGGTCAACCTCCAAAAGTCTTATCACAAGAACTCATTTGGAGGAGGGAAACTACAAATGAGAAGATAAGACCAAAAAGAATTCTATCAAAAGAAGAAGCAATTGATTTCAATAGCGTAAGACGGTGTTTGACCGCTTAGCTCCTACAAGAAATCAACCCAAGGTTAACAGGTCTAAATTTCAATGAAGGACAGAAATGAAAGATGAAGAAATGTCTGATGCAGATGTAGAAGTACACATGATAAGTGCTTGAGTGAACATGTTTTTATGCATGTTTTACATACATTGAGCATCATATTTTATACGGTTTATGTCTCATTTCGTGTATTGGGTGTTCTTTTATGCATATAGGTTGTGAAGGCATTAGATTTCAAAAAGGGAGCTAAGATAGGCTATCATGGCATAATATTGGGAGTTCTTGTACAAATCAAGTTGGAAGACACAAGAGGAGTTCGTATGAGGAGATGTGTGCCAACTTCCATAGTTTTGCAAGCCAAGTTATCAATGGAAGGGCACAAAGGCAGCCATGTTCCACATTCCTCCTCTTTGTAAAGATTTCAAGACCTTTCAAGACGCATTGATGAAGGAAAAGCCGTGATAGCTCTACCATATGATCGTAGTGGCCTAAGAGGAGAATGTTTATCATCGCTTTGTGGAAATCATCGTAGTAAAAGTAATCAGAGTAATGTTACTCAGAAAGTAGTGTAGCAAAAATACTATTCACGCCCCGCGCCGAAAAATTCCGCCGCAGCGTACTCGGAGCTCACGCGGCGCTGCACGCGGGCACGTGATGCACGCGATGTGAGGCTATAACACACCTTTTGCCCCTGATTCTAAAGAGACTTTATGGAGCTTGAGCATAGACATTGAGAGAGAGAGCGGTTAGGGTTTGAGGAGAAGGTCTTCGCTGATTGAGAGGGAGTTCTTTCACCAACTTTGATAGGTTCCTTCGACGTCATAGCATTTTGGGGAGCCATTGCGACCTAGTTTCAAGAGGAACCCTTCAAGACGCTGAACTACCAATCAAGGCCAATCCGCGCGAATTCGAGGGGTTTTTCTATGGGTTTTATTGCTTTTTCATTGTATCCATTATTGTTTTGTAACTAGGCCCATGGAGGGCTAAACCCTAGTGGGTATTTGGGCATGTGAACCCTAAGATTTATATTTTGGATTGATTCTCTTAATGCTTCTAGTTAATCCGAGTTGTCTTGAGTTTTAATCTTGTTATTTAATTGCTTGCTAGTGTTATTAATCCTTGTGGTTGATTTACATTGCATGATTTAATACTTTGAGTGAGAGGTCTCCATTAGAGTTATATTTCCAAGATTAAAGAGGGTTGAGAGGGTGAGCCTTGAGATGGAGGAGTGTCCCCTTTCCCCTTCGATTGAGTGCTTCCCTATCTCCGTATTCCATATTCTCTTTGCAACCATATTTGTGTGAGGCGTGAGATTGCTCGATTTCTACCGGGACCTTGTAGGGGGTTAGGATCCTTCTCCGGAATTAGGGTTGGATCTACATTTAGGAATCGGCTTCACTCTTAGGTTTCCTTTATAGCATATTGCGGTCATATAGGGTGTGAAGTGTTGAGATTGTTCGATTTCTCCACCGGACCTTGTAGGGGACTAGTGCCTTTTGCTTGGAGACAAGGATTGGTTATCGCTTGACTACCTCGACTCATTAGACTTGATTCTAGAGCATTTAGTGAATCTTGAGCTTCAAGGAAGATCTTAGGGGGATCATCGTCTGAATACCTCATCCTTAGTGATTGAGACTCTTCTACTTTATTTCTTGCATACTTGTTTGCTTTTGCTTGCAATTAGTTCACTTCATCATATTCATTGATTCCGACTCAGATAATCGAGAAGTGGTTATTACCAATACTCCGCTCCTCAGATCTCGACTACCCCGACTCACCGGTAATTATTACTCGACACCCGTGCACCTGCAGCTCATACACACGCATATTCGGACGTGTCAACACACTCTGCCGGATGGTTACCAAGCAAGAGGAGATCTCGCGAACCGAACAAGAACAACCGGGGCCTGCTATAAGATCCTGTGAGAAGGGCAAGAGAGACTCTCGAATAGAGAAGAAGGTTCCACATGTGGCACCACATGAGGAGCAAGGGATAGGGACTAGCCTTCCACAACTCCATGTACCAAGGAAACACAAAAGAAGTACACCACTTAAAATGAAGATGAAGAGGATGAACCTCGCTCTTTATTCCTCAAAAGGACACCGTGATAACGAATATCAAAGACTCAATGACAACATGGCAATGTTGATGGGTTCAATGTTACAAAATGCGAAACAAATTAAAAATCCTTATAAAAAAATCAACCTCGAACAAACCGAGAAGATCAAGGAGCCCAACCCGACGGCCGAGAGAAGCCCCCGAGGCCAGCTGAGCAAAGTAGAACCCTCACTGGCTTTCCTGCTGAAGAATGTGCGTAGATCGAGAAGTCCAACACCACATCCAAAGGAAACCTTCAGCCAGCAAGAAAAACATCGGGGGAACCTCTTATGCTCCCTGCTCAGAACAATCAGCAGAATGACTCCTGGAAGAGATACATGCTGAATGGTAGTTGCTGAATTAAATCAAACCAAAGGAATTGAGACAAGGGCAGTATGGAGACAAGCTCCATCCCGCTCACTATGACCTGCACCCCTACCCCTAAGGGATATAATGTTCCTAAATCTCAAGCAATTTATTGGGATTGGCAATCCTCGACAACCACTTGGCTCATTTTTGTCACGGCCAGTGGAGACAAGGCGAAGCCATCACTCCTCCTCGTACGCTTCTCGCAAGTCTTGTAGGAGTAGCATTCGAATGGTATGCAAATCTGCAACCCAAGTCGATTCAAACATAGCAGCAGCTAAAAGATGTATTTATAGTACTGGGCTTGCAGTGCATAAGTGACAAAAATCACAATTGCTCGACTTTCACAGCCACTCGCCAAAACAAAGATGAAAAATTGGTCGATTACATTATGAGATGGAGGAATTTAAGCATTAAATGTGAACAACCACTTGATCGACAGCAGAGCAAAGGGTTTATTGCTAGGAAACATTGATAGTTGGATGTCACCTTCTTGAGTACACATCTAGCATCACTACATTCCAAGGCTTAATCTCACAAGCTAAAAAATTGAAAGGACTCAATCCCAAGGTGTTGTCTCAATTTCCACACCACCCTCAAGCAAAGAATAAAGACAAATCCAAGAAAACTGTAAGGCGTGCATAGTTAATCGCTACTACCTTCAATATTGAGAAGGGGAAAGGTATAGCAAGAGTCCCACAAACCCGAATAAGCTAAGGTACCTAGTTTAGGTGCTACTGACAATGAGTCAAAACCTCTTCCTTCCTTGAAGGATAGGATGAATAAGAAGTATTCCTTCAGAAGAGATAAAAGTACATAAAAATCTTCAAAGATGTCAGTGAGAGAGGGTCTCAGCCTCTTGAACGCAAAAGGGCTCAAGAGCAAAGCAAGACAGATTATCCCACCATCATCCATATCATAGGGTATTGGGACATATAATAGAATATTGTTATGTTTTCAAGGACTGGGTCGAGCGACAATACCAAGAGGGCAAAATCAAACTCTCAAAGAATGTTTTGTCCGAGCAACCTGCTGAACATATACGCTTATGGATCGCCTCTAAACCCGTAAGGGTCATCCCAAGGAAGTCACAAATGGTTGGTAACAAAGTGATATTTAACCAACAGAGGATGACAAATCTTGTGTTGTTCCGTAAGAGTTATGGGAAGTATTTATATCCAAAAGATCAATGAAGATGTTGAAGAAGTTGGCTGAACTGCCAGGGATCATTTTGAAACGCTCTTAGCAACCTCATAAAGGTCACTGGACAAAACAGTCAAAAAAGAAGAACAAGAAAAGAAAGCAAAAGCGCGAACAATCAAAGCGGAAGAAATCCATTATGGAAGATTATATAGAGACTTTGAAGAATATAGGGTAGAAGGAAAGAGCTCTGATTACCCTCGTAGATTATTTTCCCCAAGAAGCTCTAACAATTACTCGGGAATTAACTCGCGAAAATTGAAAATGTAGAAGATGTGCAAGTGGAGACTTGTAGGTTATTTCGGGAGGTGAACCTCTATATAACCTAGAAGATGATGATAATAATGAATATGATAGCTTCTCTCAGTCAGAAGATTCATATGAACGTTACAGCCGGCCCTATGTCAGTAAGAAGTAGAGAAAGAAGATAGCATTCAGGGAGAGAGTAAAGAAGGCGAACGCCAAGCTCTTGGAGCCCTACCCACAAGTAATGTCCAAAGAACCATATTACACTCTCAAGACCCCAAAATATAAGGTCTTAAAGAAAGTGATGCCCTGCCAAGACATCCGTGCTTTCATTCAAAGGCGATGAGGAGTCACCTAATAGGCTACGCAGTTATATATCAAGATGCCGAGTGGGATGTAACTGGGGCATATCCTCCGAATCATCAGACAAAAATTTTGTCTCGAAGTCATGGATTCTCTAGCCCTTCTAAAGCAACAAATACTAAAGAAAGATTTATCGTAAAAAGATAAAAAGGAAAGAGCTTTTTGATCAAGCTATAGAAAATGGATTGGATTTGCCTAAACCCAAAAGGCGGCACCTGATGCATCTTGATAGGCATCCAAACTATTGCCAATATCATCGGCTTACAGGACACACCATAGAAGAATGTCACGCTTTCCAAAAATGGTTGCAAGGACAAGTTTCTTTTGGGAAATTTGACACTCATCGAGGATTACTAAGAAAAAGGCGAATGTTAGTGCTATAGTTGCTCATGATGATTTAATTCTACAAAGTTGTCGAATGCTATGTAGACGATCTTGTGGTTAAAACAAATTCAAAAAGACAAGCATCTTGATGATTTAAGGAATGTCTTTACACGCCTCGAAAATACAAGTTGAAAAATAAATCCCATGAAGTGTGCTTTTTGGAGTTCTCTCCGAAAATTCCTAGGTTTCATCGTGAGGCATGTGGGAATAGAGATAGATCCCTCCAAGATAAAGGCTATCCTCGGAAAATGCCACCTCCTCGGACATTGAAGCGTATGCGCCCCTTCCAAGGTTGTTTAGCATATACATGAGATTTATCTCCAATCTCTCGAAGATGCAAGCCTTTATCTAAACCGGGTCAAGAAAAATGCTCCTTTTCAAAATGGGATGATGAATGTCGAGAGCTGACGACATTAAACCGTACTTTGTTGAATCCACCAGCTGTTAGCAGCCCCGATTCATGGAAAGCCTCGATCTTATATACGTACCGCATTGGAAGGGTCTTTGGGGGCTATGTTGGTTCGTAATAATGAAGAAGGCAAAGAAAAATGCGTTATATTACCTTAGCGGTGATGTTGGTAAGAGTCGAGATAAATATACGTGCAATTGGAAAAACATCTGCCTAGCTTTGGTGTTTGCAAACAAGAAGTTGAGACACTACTTGCTAGCGCATAAAAGTAATACTCATATAAAAAAATAGACCCACTCAAATACCTTATGACGAGGCCATTGCTTACATGTGAAGACTAGCAAAAATGGGGATTGATTCGATGGAATTTGATATAATGTATACCCACGTGATGGCAATTAAAGGGCGTGCTCTAGCGCACTTTCTAGCAAAGACATCCTCTCCTCGATGATTCACCACTTAATCTTGAACTCCCCCGATGAAGAGACATTAATAGTGGAAGAAGCAAGTTGGTGATTATACTTTGATGGAGCGGCCATCTATAAAAACCGCACTCCCGTCCCAAATGCCACAAATCAAAAGTCTGAATAGGACTCGTGACTACATACACTCGAAGGGGAATCTCGATATGCTCTCCCTCACTAACCATGTATAAACAATGAGGCAGAATATGAAGCTCTCATAGCTGGTTTGGAATTAGTAATTAAAATGGGAATCCAAGACATACACATATTTGGAGACTCACAACTCATTATCAAGCAAGTCGAAGGAGACTACAAGATATACAAACCCAACTTCTTAAATATTATAAGAAGGTCAAAAATCTTATGAAGAAAATCCCCCCAAGTGCAATTGAGGAGGGTTTCAAGATCAGAAAATGGAGAAGCTGTTTCTTTGGCAAAAGTAGCAAAGGAACTGGCGAATCAAAATTATGAAGAAATCCATATAACCATAAAAAATAGAAGACCCATTAGTACGATCCCCGACGAGTCAAGAGGAAAGTGCTGGGGCAATGCGAAGTCTTCACCTCGAAATGCCAAAAAGAAGATTGGAGACAACCGCTTTATGGAATATTTGAAATATGATAAACTCCCAAAAAGATAAATCAAAAAGGTCTTCAAATAAAGCGTAAGAGCCCCCTAAGATTCACCCCTCATAAATGATATATTATACCTGCAGTCATATGATCAACTCGCTTATGTGCCTCTCATATGAAGAAGCCCAAGAAGTTATGCATGATGTGCATTCCGGATATGTGGTGCGCACTAATCCGGACTCTAAGATGGGACTCAAGATCAAACTCTTGGGGTATTACTTGCCAACCATAGTCGGAGATTATGACATTATGCTAGAAAAATTTCATCTATGTCGATACATGGAGACTTTATTCATCAACATCCAAATCCTTTACACCCCACAGCCTCTTCATGGCACTTTGAGATATGGGGAACGGATGTAATCGGTCTTATTGAACCACCATCATCTTTGGAACATCGATTCATATTGGCTGCAACAGATTATTTCTCCAGATGTCAAGACTGAGAATATCCTCAAATTCTTCAAGGAAAACATTTTATATAGATTTGGGACTCCAAGAAAAATTATTTCAGACAACGGCCCCACTTTCAGAAGCTTCAAGGTCGGGAGATTTGCGCCGCATCATAAAATAGATTGGAGATATACCTCCATCTATAACGCTAGAGCAAATGAATTGGCGGAAGCATTCAACAAAACCCTCTTGAAGCTGTTGAAGAAAGCAGTGTCAAGAAACAAGAAAGATTGCCATGAAAGACTCCCGGAGATGCTATGGGCATATCGCACTACCTATAGGACTCCGACACAGTGCACACCATATTCTTTGGTGTTTGGAACTGAAGAGGTCTTACCTCTCAAAATCCAGATACCCTCCCTAAGAATGGCATTGCAAAATGAAATTTCTAATAAAGATAATGTTCGGCTACGCTTGGATGAGTTGGACTCTCTTGATGAAAAAAGATTAAAGGTGCAACAAAATCTCAAAGTTTACAAAGCACAAATGTCTCAAGCATACAACAAGATGGCTCATTTTCGGACTTTCACCAAAGGAGAGATGGTCCTTGTCCTCAGAAGACCCATCATCACCAACAAAAAGGCCAGGTGCAAATTCAAAGCAAATTGGGAAGGCCCTTATGTTGTGGAGATCGTCTACGAAAGAGGTGCATATCAACTTATTGATGCTAATGGAGAAAGACCGATGTCACCCATCAACGGCCGTTTCTTGAAGAAATATTATGTTTAATGTAAAAATGTTTGCCTATGACGGAATGTCTGGTCCCTGACAAGGGTTGACTAGTCATATACAATTAAAAGTGCTTCTCGAGGCAAAACATTTATTTTCATGCATTTATGTACTAAAAACCATTTTTGTACTAAAAATTAGTTAAATGAAATAAGGAGACATGTGTTTGTCTATGAAGGAACTTCGGCTCCATGTAGACCCGGTCATACGCATTAAGTGTGCATCCCGAGGCAAATACATCGGGTCCTGCGATTTTCCCAAAATAATAATAAATAATAATAATAATAATAATAATAATAATAATAATAATAATAATAATAATAATAATAATAATAATAAAACTTATGCATGTTAAAGTGTTGAAAGCTAAAAAGCTTCTTTTGATGGTGTTGTTCCAATCAAGGTCTTCGTCCGTGACCAAATTATCTTTGATTGCCTTGAAATCAAATCATAAATACATGTTCAGTCTTCAATCTCGAATGGTTGAAATTTGATTTGAAGATTACATGATTTATAGAAAGAGAGCAGGACTATAGGGCCATGATGCTAGGGACACAGCTTCTCTATGTTCAATGTTGATCAATGTGTTAATCGGACCATACCAAAAATTCGGATCGGTTTGAAATTTTTTGTGAAAACTTCAAACCTGACAATGCTCAATGTGAATGGTTATGGTTGAGTCTCAAGTCCACCAATTATCAAAAGAAAATCACAAATAAAATATGAAATTCATTGATGATTGACCTCACACCATATTCAAATTCTAGCTCAAGATCAGATGGTCAAAAGAGCTTCAATCCTTCTGAAGTTTTTTCTATATAATCAAGGTGGTCTGGTCTTCAATATGAACGGTGACAATTAAATTTTAAGTTCATATGACTATCATAAAAAATTTGGCAATTTAGTGGCAGAATCTGCCTAAATTCCTTCCATGCCTACCTCATCATCAAGTCAAGTGTGCCATATCAAATCATATTCAATTTTAGTGAAAAGTTTTACAGTCATTTATAACGTCCTTATCTCTAAAATGAACGGTGGATATTGGAATTTGAGCTCATTTGATTATGTTAAAAATTTGAGTTCAAAGACCTTGTTTATCTAATTCCCTGTTTGCCCATGGTGCTATCAAGTGGATGAATGGCTTATAAATCATTCGAAATGTGGTTGAAAATATTCACAAATACAAGGCCGTCATTCAAAATAAAAAAAAATCAATCATGATTTCAATTCTATTCTATTAAAAACAAAGAGGTATGAGAAAAGAAAAAGAAGACGCTAAGTCTTATTTAAATCAAATGTCCATGATCGATGTTTTAAAATCAAATTGCTAATGTATAAACAAACTAGAAAAGCAAACTAAGAAAACAAACTAGGAAAGCAAAGAAAGAAAGAGGGCTCTTTAATGCCCAGTAAATTTCAACAACGATTCTTTTGCTTCCTCCAACTCATCAAGCCATTTGGTGAAAATAGCCGTAAGAGGAGTATCTAAGTTCTTTCCTTGATTCTCAGCAAGTTGTGTCTTGGCCTCATCCAATGCAACTTGAAGATTAACTGTACAGCGTGCTCGGAAGCTTTAAATAGAGTCCAGCCAATTCACTATCTTTTTCACCCAAAGTCTTCATTATGTCTTGAATCTCACAAAGTTCAGCCTGAAGTTGATGTTCCCTTTCGACAAGTTTACGATACTCCTCCTTGTTCGCATTTATGTCATTGGTCCGATCTCTCACAAGATTGTTAAGATGTTCAAGTGACAAAGTTCTTTTCGTAGTACGCATGCTTTGGCTTGTTGACTACGGATGCAAGCTTGAACATTAGGATCCTCCGAGGGCTTCTTTAGCATAGGGATGCACATCAAGAGATCTTCGCTATGAAAGGCTCTAGATTGTTCAAATCAACGTTGAAGGGTTGAAAAAGTAATCTTGATTCCTTCACTTTGTTGATGATGTCTTGGTAGTTGTGATAGTTGAGGGACTTGATGTTGTTGATCATCTCGTCTCACAGGCATAAAACTACATTCGGTATATCTTTGAACCTACAAAGAAAATATACAAATAAATTTTGACCTCCAATAAATAATAATAAAAAGAAGATTTACCTTGGGCTTGTTCCGGCAAATTGGTAATCCCGACGTCGGCATTAGAGCCATCACTTTCAAATTCCTCGATGGGAGTATGAACGTCCTTGGCAATTTCTTGGGCGTCTAAAAAGCGAAAGAGAAAAAGAAAATAATATATATATACATATATCACGCGGTTCCTGAAAAAGTAAATAAATAATACCTTCGCTCTACATTCGCAGGTGTGGTATCAACATTGACGTTACCACTATTCTTAGCGTTTTTACTATCAGTGAAGTTACACTCTCAACATGAGTATTCCCGCCATCACTCTCCATTGAAGAGGGCCATCTTTTATAAAACTTGTCGGAGGAGTTTGACCAAGAGATGAAATACTTTCATCCTCTTGAATCAGCTAAAAATAATATCGTTATACGATGAAAAGAAAAAGAAAAAGAAAAAAATATATAAATAAATAATATATATATATATAAACCTTCTTGGATTATTGGCGGGTTTTTGCAGGAGCTCATTTTTCCAAGGCAGCGGGTACATCCCTTAACAGAAAGAAAATTTAAAATAACTAAGGGGCAAAAAGAAAATAATAAGAAAATAAATAAAAAGAAGAAAATGTTGAAGAATGATTGTCTTCCTTATTGAAATATAATACATGACTTCTCAAATCCCATGCATGGATACATGAATTAGATGGATTTGAATTTATACTAACATGCTTGGTGGACCCCATCGTGGGTTTCATGTCATTCAAATGCATGATGCATGTTGGCCATGTTACATGTGCATATGACTCAAATCATATAATGAGTTAGGGATAAAATAGGTATATAGGCCTATTCATATTTTTTAGAAAATATTTGCCGTGTTGCAACCAAAAACAAAAACCCAAAAAAAGTTATTGGAAAAATTAAAGAAAAAGAATAAATAATGATGGGAAGTGAAAAGAAAATGTTTTGGAGATTTTGCATAAAAAATAATAATAAAAAAAAGAGAGGGGCTTAATTGCAAAAAACCATGAAGAATATGAAAATACAGAAGTTTAGGAGTTATTTGCAAATTTTGAAGAAATAAAAAAAAAGGTTAGAGGGCCTGGTGGCATGTTTTTCTAAAAAAACTCTTAGAAATTCGAAGGGTTAAGGTGCAAAAATGACATTAGGGCAATACCTTGTAGTGGTTTAGGAAGAGCCTCTTCGATCTCGATATTTTCCTCTACTCCAATATTGTCTTCCATCCCAACATCGTCACCAACTCCAATGTTTTCTCCGGCGCCGACACTTAAATCTTGTGCGTTTATTTGATCTAGATATAAGACGTCATCAAGATTCATTAAAGATGCATAAATGAAAAAGAAGGAGAAAGAGATATTTCTTACCATGGGAGCTAATGTGCATCTTTAGATCTGATGGGGGAACATCATCAACTCTTGGAGGACTTTGAATAGCCCTAACATTGTCTAACGGGGTGCCATAAATTTGTATCCCTGTATTGAAAGTAGACTTTGAGTCAAAATTTGGACTTGGGTCAAATAAAAAGTGTGAAGTTACAAAGTTTGACTTTCAGTCAAAATTTGGACTTTGAGTCAAATAAAAATTGTGAAAACTATAAAGTTTGATTTTTTTGAATAAATTTTTTTAAAACAACACAAATAAACAAATAAAAATATAATAATAAAAAAATAAAAAAATAAAAAAATTCAAAGATTCAGAATTTTTTTCAAAATAAAGGAAAAAAATTTTTTAAAAATCAGATTTTTTAAAAAGAAAAAGCGTTGAAAAATTAAATTGATTTTTAAATATATATATTAAAATTAAAAATTCAAATTAAATTAAGAAGAGAAAAAGTGGGTAAAAGGAAAAAGATTCTTGAGGGATTTTTGAAAAAATTTGTGAAGGAAAAAGAAGGGAAAAATCGTTGAAAAAATTTAATCGTTAATTTCAAAAAGAGAAGGTGAGGTTGTAAAAAGAAAAGAAAAAGATTCCTAAGGATTTTTGGAAAATTTTCTTTTTGTGAAGAAAAAAGTGGTAAAAAAGGAAAATTTGATTTTTTTCTTTTTTTGGAGAAATAAATAAACAAATAATTGAATAAATAAAATTGACATAACTTTAGTTCTTTGTCGCTTTGATGAGACAACTTGGTTAGCAGTAAGATCAGTGTCATCAATGAATATACTTTCGTTGATAAATCTGTGGCCCTTCGAAGATTCTCCTCGCTCCCTATTAATGTTTCTCTTGTCTCTGAAGTCATCTTGGTTCAATAATGAATGTCTACGTTGGAAAAAGCTGCAGAGTCCTCAACCATTTACATGGCATAAACAAGTATAAGTCTCATTTCTCTGTCATGCATCGGGATGTAGAATGAGCTAGATGTCCTTTGGTGAGAAAGATGGAGCCAGTACCCCGCAAGAATCCCGAGAGAAGGAGTCCTCCTGGGAATATCAATGAATGCCGGAGTATGCGGATCGTATCCAAATTGGCGCCCAAATCAGTGCGGATTATAAGGTTCTGAAAAAAGATCTCCTGTACACCGAAGCGAAAGAATTCCACAACGAAGGTTCTTCACATATTCCATGGTATATGAATCCAATACATATGGTCCAGTCGGGTATCTGGAATCTCGTACCACCTCGTCATTATGATGCATGAGCGAGAAAGGGGCGAGATATGAAATTGCTTTCCGCGTCGGATAAAGTTCCTCACACATATAGGATTGGTAAGCGGAGTCGTACTGGAATTCATAAATTGCGACATCTTGATATTCTCGACAACCCGGGGATACTTGAGGTATTGTCGTCTATTCTCCTTTTTTGAGATATATGCTCCGAAAATAATAACCAGCCCAAGCATACAAGAAATGAGCAGGGAACACTGTAGTGGAGTATCCGGGTCCTCTTCTGTGTTTAGCCATGGCATTAAAGCCCAAGTATAAGCCGGTAGAAGCTGCGAGTGAAAGCTACTCTCCTCCCATGCTGGCGATGTTGCATACCATCATAAAAAAACTCTTGGTCTAATCACATTACTATCACCGGCATGATAAAAAGCAAATCCGAGTGCTATAAAAGCAACTAAATGCACTTTGAAAAGCGGGTTTTGGAGGGGATTAGGCGCCCAGATCTACTTGAGGGAGCTATGTCGTGATCTCCTAAAGAATTCCACCCAATCCTCAAAGAATACATTTTCGTCAACGCTTTGTCTTGTGAGCCATTGAAAGATATCGAAAAGATTTCTTAAAATAAAAAGTTCAGTGTCATATTTTCGGCAGATTGTGTCATTAGGAGGTATGACTTCATCATAGATGTCTCCGGCGGTGATTGGAAGTCCTCCCAATTCCTTAATGTCCCATAATGAAATCCCAACTTCTCCGTGCAAGAAGTGGAAAGTGTTAGTGTCGGGACACCATAGTTCTACTAGCGCTTTATAAAAGTTCATGTCAAAATCATAGCGGCTGACTAAAGCTACAGTCCCGCCCATCAATTCTGCTTCAGATAACTCGTTGGAGCAGTTATTGACTATGAATTTCGCCCACTCTCCATAATATGGAAGATCGATTAGACTATTTTGGATAGGCTCCCTACCCTTCCATCCCGGGCGGTGATTGATGATTCTAGATCCAAGGGTTTTGAATGCCTTCAAGTCTTTCACTTCTCCTTCAGGTTTCAAGGAAATTGCATCAGTTAGGACGTCCTCAAACCAACGGTTTGTGGACAATTTGGCAATAGCCATACGGTTTGGATAGCGCTTCACCCACTTTGATTGTTCTTCTCCTTCATATATAATTGCGGGTTCGGCTTCAGAATCAAACATAGGAGTGTGGCGCATGTAGACTTGACCTTGGGGAACTTCATTGTAATTTTGGGTCATATCCCAAAAAGGTTGAGAGGTATTAGCCATGACAAAAGAAAAGATTGGGGATTCCTACTTCTCTCACTCAAACTCACCAAAGGGAATTTCGTGAGACAAGTAGGAAGGGGGCATTTGTTTATATAGACAATATAACGCATGTCCTAATAAAATTCAATGTCCTAATGGAAACTAAATTCCAATTTTCATTTAAATTCTAATATATCCTAATCATAAATATATTTAGAATTAAAATTTAAGTGTCCTAATCTTGATCTTAATTGATTATTTGGTTGTTTTGGACTAGAATGCAAATTCCAAGATAAATACAAAATAAAAATTACAAAATTGCCCTTGAGAACATATCTCGAGGCATAAATGCAAAATTTACAAGATTGCCCCCGAGAACATATCTCGTGGCAAAGTGCAAATTATAAAATTAGCCCTGAGAATTTATCTCGAAGGCATAAAGGTAAATTACAAGATTGCCCTTGAGAACACATATCTCAAGGCAATCTCAAATCTTAGGATAGCCCAAACACATATTCCGAGGCAATCATAAATTTCATGTAGCCTAAGAGCAGATCTTGACGCAATCGGAGAAATGCAAATCCTGAAGCACTTGAACACACATCTCGAGGCAGATTGAGTTGAGTGAATTTAAAAATAATAATAGTAAAAAAATAATATAAAAATAATAATAATAATAAAATAATAGAATAATGAATAAATAATATATAATAAAATAATAATAAAAGGAAAAAAATAATAAATTAATTAAAAAAAATTAAAAAAAAATTAAAAATTAAAATTATTTTTTTAAAAAAAATTAAAATTAAAATTGAAATTAAAAAAAACATATCCGATCTTACCTACTCGTTGTGATCTCGCGGAGACTTGGGATTGGGATAGGGATAAGAAAATTCTTTTAAAGTGAGCAGAATTTAAAAAATAAAAAAGGGAAATTGGCGGAAAAAAAAAGATAGACCAAGCAAAAAAATAAAAAAATAAAAAAATAAGGAAAAAAAGAGGAAAAAGAAGATTTCAAATTTAAAATTTCGAATTTGAAATTAAAAAATATATATAAATATATATATGTAAAACAAAAAGAGTTTAAATTAAAAAAAAAAAATAAATAAATAAATAAATAGAAATAAATAAAATAAAATAAATAAATAAAAATATAATAAAAATAAAAAGTTTAAATTTAAGTTTCCTATCTGTCGCTTGATCTCATCGAGATTTTTAAGGGGGTTGGGTAAGAATGAGAAGATCGGGGATAATGATAAGAAGGGAGAGAAAAATTCTTTTAAAAAAGGGAAGGACCGGCAAAGAGAGAAAAAAACTGGGAGAAGAATAAAAAAAAAAAAAGAGAAGACAAAAGAAGAGGTATATTTCTCTTCCTCTCCCTGTATTCATAGGTACATATATATAAAAATTCGATTTGCTTGTCATCGTTTATCGCCTTTGCCGCTATTTACCACCGCGGCATGCTTGATGGCTGAGATAATGCCGCCAAGCATGCCGCTGCCGCTGCTCATTGCCGTTGCCATTGTTCACCGTCGGGGTATGCTTGAACGGCTGAGATAATGCCGCCAAGCATGCCTTCATTCAAGCACGCCTGCCGCTTCCTTGCTCCTCTACTTCTCTCGTTCTTTTTTTCTCGTTCTCCGCCTTGGATCCCGTGTGAGGTTGTGGGAACAAGAGGAGACTCATCGATCTTGCACTGTTGGTTTATTAGCAAATCATGGCAAATCAAATACACCACCCGTCTGCCATTCAAAAGGTTATGGGCACTTCACAACCGGAAATTATGTTAATGGGGTACTGCAGAATCCTTTGATGCAGCCGTACAAGGCAACCTGTGACTTTTCAATGGTGCCGATGGTCTCACTTGTCTTTGCTCATGCATCTGCAGAGAAGGGTTTTGCTAGCTTTGCCATAGACTTTCTCATGGGTGGTGCATCTGTTGCTGTTTCGAAGACAGCGACAGCTCCTATTGAACATGTGAAGCTTCTTAGCCAGAATCAGGATGAAATGATCAAGGCCGGTCGTCTTTCTGAGCCTCACAAGAAAATCTCAGATTGCTTTGCTTACACGATCAAGGATAAAACTCTGAAATCTGATGGTATTGCTTTCGAGTACGTACCATGGTTTCAACATCTCATGTGTTGGAATCATTGTTTATCGTGAGTCTCTACTTGAATGTATGATTCTCTCGAAGCCAATGCTTACGACCGGAAGCCTCTGAGAATAGTTTCTTAGCGAGCTTTTGACTTGGTGGTCAGGTCACGAACAAAGCAAAGGCTAGCATCATATCCTATTGACATGGTTTTGCAGAAGAATGATGATAACCTCTCGGTGAAGCTATGAAGTATAAGAGCTCTTTTTATGCATTCTCTCAAATCTTGAAGAATGAGGGAGCAAAGCTTTTGTTCAAGGGTGCGGAGCAAACATTCTCCGAACCATTGGCGGTGCTGGTGTGCTTGCCGGTTACGACAAACTACAACTGATTGTCTTCGGCAAGAAGTATGGCTCTTGCGGTGCCTATGTTCAAGGCTGATTCCAATAGATGGCGATAAAAACCAAATACCCGATTATATTCAAAATCGTGTGCTCGTTTATTTAACTAATTTTTTTTAACGCCCAATATGCATTCCATCCTTTTTTATGTTAAAAGAGTTAGGCAAAGTGTTATGTTCTCGGCATAATTTTGAGGCAACAATAAGTAGACTGCTAATATTCAGTAGTCTTTGATTTAAAAAAAAAAAGGAAAAAAATCCAACCATGCAAGCATAAAAAAAATGAAAGGAAATGAAGTGATAAATGATGAGGCGTACGCATGAAAATTCACAAGAGATCATGCGCAGGAAAGAAAAGAGAAGCATGCATGCAAGTACGCACCCAATTAATGTAAACTCTAGAAAGACTTTTGAGTTGAAACATTGAATATATATGGCCTAGCAAGGATACGTATAGCATATGGAGGGATTCACCATTATAAAAACATGCTATTTATTGTGTGCATGACATTATAAGAAGCATACATACTTGACATAAAGAAAAAGAAAAAAATAATAAAATAAAATAAAATAAAATAAAATAAAATAAAATAAAAAATAATAATAAAAAAATCCTCACAATTATCAAGAGCATGGAGTTATTTCAATGGAAAGAATGAGAAGCATGTCATGCATATGGGCATAAAAAAAAGTTTGCATACACGTTCATAAAAGTTGAGAAAGCATGCATATGGCAATAAAAAAATATATAAATAATAAAAAAAATAATAATAAGAAGAAGAAGCATGCATACGTTTGAACGCATGAGCATGAGCATTAATTTCATGCATGCATATGGGTATAATTAAAAAAATAGAGGCATGCATACATGTACTTAAAAAAAGAGGGCATGGAATTAAATAAAATAATAATAATAAAAGAATGAGAAAGCATGCATGAGATGAAAAGTAAAAAAAAAATATAATAATAATAATAGAAGAATGAATAAAAAAAAAATGCATATGTGCACTGAAGTAATGAGAAGTATGCAAAATATATATATATATATAAAAGAAAAGAAGCACATGGCCCACCGAAATTAGAAATATGCAGAATCATACACATGTGTATATATATCTATCCCCAAATATATATATATACTCAAATAAAAAAAAATCCGTTATGATAAGTGTGGATTGAAATAGATCTAAATAAATAAATAAATAAATAAATAAATAAATAAATAAATAAATAAATAAAACCAGAAATGATAGCATGCTGCTAATCTCAAAGCAACAACCAAGATGCTGGTCTCGAGATAGTGGTTAAATTTATCTCAAGGCGGCAATGAGATATACAACGTGATGATAAGGCATAGGCAGTGGTGGCCTATTCATTTCAAGATAGCAACCAAAAATTAAGAGAGACGACAATGAAATATACGTCTCAAAATGGCAACGCAGCAGACAACGCATTGGCAAGGCACAGGCCGCGGCAACGATATATATATATGTATATAAAGTCATATATATTAACATATAAGTGATGTAATAAATATGTTTATATAATAAAATAACAAAATATATAATTCTTAAATTCTCTTGTCTTTTTACTTGCACTTTTGCCCTTAATCAGAGGCTCCTAAGATTTCTAATCTGGGGTAATTAATAATAGTTGCTTGCCCCTATTAGAAATGGAAGAACCCACGAAAACAAATACGATATTTGTGCTTCGATATATCATCTGGTGTCTTTATTACAAACATGATACCAGACGTATATTTTCGATCCCACAGACATGGGTGATTTAGGCCGACGGACCTCAACAATAGTTCAACCCTGATTTCTCGGTAGTCAAACCCTAATCCCATACAAATGATGACAAGGATTTCTCCTTAGTCATATTAATATGATTGCATTAAGTACATGGAGATCGCAAAATAAAGACACACTTAACTTAAGTTCATCCTCATGGTTCCGAGGGGCAACCTACATCCAATTTTTTGGCATGTTGGTCAAGGATCTCCCCTTTTAGCTCAACGATGATCTAGTACACGTGAGTAGGTCACATCTACGTATACAACTCAAATAAGAACTAAGGATTTCTCCATATTATAGTTCTAGGCATGAAACAACATGAGCTAAACCACAAATCACACCAATGCATTCCAAATAAAAGTGAAGCATCCAAAATACACGATGAACCCCCCAAGGTTCACCTACATCAGTTGGCCTTGGGGGTCTAGTGTGCCATCATACAAAAAAATGTCTCAAACACAACAAAAGCAAGAAATAAATGCATAAATGGCACTCCCTAGTGCGAATGATGAAGAGGAGGGAGAATGCCGGCCGAATAACGCTTCTTCTAGCCCTAAAGGTGCCGAATGCTTCTCCTCCCTTGATGATGAAGCTTCCCCTTGAAGTTCAAGCCCTTGATCTTCCCAAGATTCAAGCCAAATCTCCCAAGAATATGATGTCTTCGTTTTTCTCCTTCCTCCCCAGTGGTGGCTGCTAAGAACCCTCCAAGTCCCCCCCCCCAAAAAGTCCCCTTTTATTTCCCCAAAAATGCCTTTTATACCCCTCATCATCAACGCCAAGATCCCTCAATCCCGGGTGGAATCCCAAGCTCAATGATGACCTCATTGAGGTGGTTTACTGGCTCAATGAGGACCTCATTGAGCTCCTCATTGACACTGTTCAGGGCAAGAAAACTCCTCAAATGCACTCCAAATAGTATCCATACTGGATCAATGAGCACCTCATTGAGCCAGTATGCCTTCAATCAATCAACTTCCTTTTGCTACAGTGATCATCCCGAGCTCTATAACGGACAGTATTGAGGCCGTATGCCATGATTCGATTTCTGTCTTGGAAACTCTACATGTGATACAGTGGTAACTACAGTGATTTTGCTACAGTATCGGTGCTGCATTACCGCTATTACAGTATTCTAGCTACAGTACTTTGGCTATAGTGAATGCGCTACAGTACCGTGACATGGTTTTCTTCTCCTTTTCGCCCAAATTATATCTTTTTGTCCTCCATGGCGTTCCCGTGCCCTGCAAAGTAAATAATACACGATTAAACACAAAACGGGCATAAATTCTTATACAAATACATGCTAGAGGTAACAAATATATATACTAAAATACGTATATTTAGACACTTATCACGATCACTTTGAGAAGTTATCATGAGGTTGAAGGTAGGGTTCCGTGTGAGAAGCCAAAGGAACACGCACCCGAGGTTATAGAGGTTGAAGTGGGAACAAGCAAAGAGAAGGAGGTGGCAACCCCACCTTTCAAGCCGTGAATCCCTTATCCCTCTAGATTGAAGAATGACCAAGGGGATGAACAGTACAAGAAGTGCCTGAGTTTGTTCAAGCAACTCCACATCAATATTCCTTTTGTCGAGGCAATAGCTCAAATGCCTAAGTATGCAAAATTCTTGAAAGACTTGTTGACTAACAAGAGGAAGTTGGAGGAGAGTGCTTCAGTGATTTTAGATGCATCTTGCTCGGCGGTGTTGCAAAAGAACATGCTGAACAAGAAGAAAGACTTTGGAAGCTTCATCATTCCGTGTAATATTGGCAATCTAGGTGAAGAACTGGCATTGGCGGATTCAGGGGCTAGCATCGACGTCATGCCATACACTTTCTTTCAAAAGCTATGCTTGGGCGAGCCTAGGCCCACTCGGATGACTTTGTAATTGGTGGACCGAACTGTGCGACATGCGAGGGGCATTATTGAAGACGTGCTTGTCAAGGTTGACAAGTACATTTTTCCGGTTGACTTTGTAGTGCTAGATGTCGATGAGGATGCGGATGTATCCTTGATAGTTGGGAGACCATTCTTGCGGACTTCCAAAGCATTGATTGACATGGACGGTGGGCAACTAACTTTGAGAGTCAGAGATGACAAGCTCACATACCGCCTTGCTGAAGCTATGTGGCATTCTTTTGACTTTGATGATACTTTGTACTTTCTAGACACTAATGATTAGATTATTGATGAATATATGCAGGAAATGTTCAATCCGGGCCCGTATAAGGGTTTGTTCGACCAAGAGGAGAAAATCGAAGAAGTAATGATACTTGGTTCGACTGAAGAAGAACCGTTTACCTAGGGGATCTTAAAGAAGGTGCTCCAGAAGATGAAGAGGGCAAGGAGACGCCACCGGAAACACTCCAAGACTGTTGGAGGTGTGCGCGAACCGAACGGTGAACCATTTCTAGGTAGTCCCAAGCCCGATATTTCACCCTCTATTCTCAAGAGACTTTGCTCATCATGCTTTCAGGCCATGGGTAAGAGGGCAACTTCCATCTATGAACCCCCGTGAGGTAAGACAAGGTACGTCAAGCTTAGTGACGTTAAACAAGCGCTTCTTGGGAGGCAACCCAAGTGTTTACTGTTTTTCCTAGTCATAGTTTAGTTTTGCATGAATAACTTGTTAAATGTTGGTGTCGTCATGTTTAGATGCCTGTGCTGTGTTCATTTTGGTGGATTTCTGTGTCACCGTGTGTTTTCATGTGGATTTGGCAAAGATTTATTTGTTTGAGCATGTTTCTATTGTTTTTTCACTGGTAACTGTTGGATAAAAGAGTAGGCTCTAAATGTGTAAACATGTTCAAAAAATTTCTGCAGAGCCTACAGAGTTCTTCAAGTCATCCAGAGAAAACACACGGGCATGTGGAATTTCCACACCCCCGTGGGGTTGTATTGCGAGCTCATCCAGAGAAGGTATAAGGGCGTGCACTCGCCCCTGTGAGCGACCTTGCGATTATCGCACGGCCGTGCAGAATTACCGCACGGGCGTGCGTTATTCGGCAGAAACCTGGGAATTTTTCCCGAGAGCACACAGGGGCGTGCACTCGCCCCTGTGGACAACCTTGTGACCAACGCACGGGTGTGGGTATTTTCCACATGCCCGTGAGGATTTCTGTAGATGATCCCTTCTCCATCCCGAAAGGGCACAGGGGCGTGCACTCACCCCTGTGAGTTGGGCCTGTGATTGTCCATGGCCATGCAGAATTTCTGCACGGGCGTGTGAAACACTTAGTGATTTTCTCTCGGTTGGGCAGAGAGCGCACAGGGACGTGTGGCTTCCCCGGGGGGGTCAGGCGCACGCCCGTGTGAGTGTTTTCAGAGACAGCAAGAGCTATCCCGAGAGTACACAGGGGCGTGAATCTGCCCCTATGGCTCTCCACTGTGGAGACACACGGGCATGTGGAATTTCCACACGTCCGTGTGGATATACAGAATCCCAAGGGGCGCAAGTTCTTTTTAAAGAAGACATGTTTCTCTTTATCTACATCCTTTCCACTTTCTTAAGAATACTCTAGCATTGATTTCCGGCCTATTCCTATTCTCCTCATCTTAACTCGTCGGTAAGCCCCCACTTTTGATTTACTTTGCCAATTCTTTTTTCTAATCGATGAACTTTCTAAGAATGCTTCATTTTTGCAATTAGAGTGTAATAGCATGTTTAGAAAGAAGTTAGAAGAGTTTTAGAAGTTTTTTGTTGGCTTTTTGAGGCGCGGCCGTGTGGTTCTTCACGCCCTGCGGATCCACTCGGGCGTGCAGAAATTCCCCATGACCGTGTGGATTTCTGCAGCAGCATTTATCCTGCTTGTTTGATTGATTTCCTTTAAAAATTTATAGGATATATCAACTAGGTCAAAGAAGCAAGCAGAGAAATGTCCCCCGGAGTCATCCTCCGAGTCCGAAGGTATGTGTTTCACTATTCTGGAGCATTAGACTCGTTTCGTGCGTCTGCCGAGACTTCGGTTTGGACAGACTCGGTATCTGGATAGTAGCATACTCCGAGAGTTACAGCCGGGGGATGAATTTGCTAAAGAGGTCGAGGACCTTGTTTCAGTAGGGGGTGGAGTCAGTTATTGACGATCAGAGAGCCAGCCATTCGTGAGCTCACACTGGAGGTGCTGTCGTTATTTGAGTTTGATATATCATATGAGAGATTCGACATCATGGACGCTATCTAGGTCAGAGCATTTGGACATCACTACTACATGAGCATCACACAGTTCTCAGTCTCGCTTGGGTTATATGAGGAGGCATTCACGGACACTGAGGAGTATTCTCAGTTACCGACTGATTATCCTGGAGCTTTGACCCCTCAAAGAGCCTACCGAGTGCTGTGTGGTCAGGGTCAGTACGAGCCGGGGGTGTCCAAGGCCACATGCCTTTCCCGACCTGCCTACCGATATTTACACGCCATTATGAGTAGGTCGGTGAATGGCCGTGGTGACAACACAGGTGTTCTGAGCTGCCAGGAGCTTTTATATCTGTATTCGATGGTGCAATGCATATCGATTCATCTGGGGCACATCTTTGCAGAGTACATTCATCATCAGGGGCATTATGCTAGACTGGGAGCGATCTTCTCGGGCCCCTACATTATGAGGCTAGTCATGGGCATGGGTCTCTTGGACGCGATTCGCGGGGCTGAGAGGAGGAGTACTCTTGCTCCCCTGAGTCTAGAGACGATGAGATTGATTGGTATGATCCGCCGAGTACAGACGGGGGTATATGCCTTGGTTCTACCCACTCCAGAGATGGCTGAGGATGAGGGTGATGATGTAGAGGCTTCTCAGCCCTCACCCGATGTCGATGGAGACTGACGCACCTCCGGCGACAGAAGACCCACCCCCGGTACATATGTTCTCACCATCTCGAGCCCATGATCATTTTGAGAGGATTGAGAGTGCTGTGGGGGTGATACGGGCAGAGATCGATGAGGCACGAGCGGAGATAGTAGAGGTGCGCACGACGCAGGCCGCATAGTTCATAGAGTTCATGACGCGTTTCGACGTTTTACAGCAGATCCTTTAGCGAGATGCTACCACACCTTTTGTACTGCGACCGCGCACCTCCCAGACGCCCCCTGCATCACCATCATTGGACCCACCAGCATATTCTGATCCAGCACCAGCAGCAGAGGAGCCAGAGCATGGCGCCAACACTTGACTTGCTTTTATTTTACTTCTACCTGCATTTTATTTTGGATATGTTATCCTCAGAAAGGACTTTCCTTCTGAGCTTATTTTCATTTTGTTGTCTCGAGTTGTATTTCTTGCTCTATCTTATATATACTCGAGTTTTGTTTTATTGAACTCTACTGAACCCCCTCGTGTATGCATGCAGATGGTTTTGTCATCATGGGAATTGAGAACTTGTCATAGACACGGCCAAGATGCTTCGGCACTTGGCCGTATGTGCCTCACAACCCATTGGAACATCACCCCCAAGGATTTTGCTCCATCAAATGCAACACTAGGAGTCAGGGGAATATTATTTCGATTGCTTCTTCTACATTTTATGCTTGATCGATATACATTATAAGTAAGCTTGCATGTGTACATTGAGGTCAATGTACAACTTAAGTGTGGGGGAGGGAGGGGGGAGTTTCATAGTGCACATATCTTTTACACTATTTTGATTGATTTATATGCTCATGTAGCCAATGGCGGTTCACCTTAGTTGCAATGACGGTATTCTTGAGTTTAAGAAAATTTTTTTAACATTGAATGTTCTCATGCTCTAGTTCTTGCTTGAATTTTTAGGAATTTTTTACCAGAATAACATTTTGTGCACTTCTCACTCTTTAAACTCTTTTGGAAACTCAAGTCTAAGGTTAGAGGGACCAGTTTAGTTTTGTTTCTTGTGTTGCTTTACTAAAAAAAATGAAAAATGGAAAAGAAAGAAAGAACAAAGTGTTTTTATCGTTTAATTTTTGCTTGATGGTTGGAAAGAGCTACCACCCATGATGTATGAAGCTACTCTCATAAGTCGGATACTAGCTATGCCCTATTGATTGAGAGAAAGAGCTATCTCATGGGATGTGTGAAAGCTACCACCCCGGTAGAAAGAGCTACCACCTCGAAAGTGTGAAAGGCACCTTAGCGGCCGCTTTGGAAAGGGATACCTTAGAGGATGTGTGAAGCTACTACCCTTATTGAAATGTTTGGTATTCTTTGTAGATAAATAAGTCCCTTATACCTAGATCTTTGAGGAGTATACTTTAGGTTGACTTGAGTGAGTTCACACATTCGACTTCGGATTTGTTGTCCTTTTTGGATTCAAGTTTTTAGCTAGAGCATTGATTCTTTTGTATTTAGTGTTGAAATTTCCTTTACTATTAGAATGTTGTCTTTGCATGCTTTGGTGAACCTAAGGCCAAGCACTTCCAATAGTCCCTTCATCTATACATACAATGTTTTAATTTTTGCTGAGGACAAGCAAAAGCTTAAGTGTGGGGAAGTTTGATAAGTGCTTGTACGATAAGAATACGAAGCGTTCTTTCCTTACGATAAGAATACCTAAGGCCAAGCGTTCTTTTTGTATGCCAACCTCCTTGTATTCGAGCTAAGGCAATGATTCGGAGGGGCACGAAGGCAGTTACATCCCAGTATTCTGGCTTGTGCATATTTAGCAAGATCTCCACCATCGTGACCGATTATTGAAGAACCAAGACGATCTACGACGTGAATGTGTGCCTGTTTATGTTACCTCGATGAAAGCATGGATTCAGGAGTATTTTGGGTACTGTTCACAGTCGGCCGAAGAAGGAGCAAAATAGAGGAGCCACACGGGCCTTGACACGTCCGAATATGCGTGTAAACCACAAGTGCACGGGTGTCGAAGTAATAATATCCGGGTGAGAGGGTAGTCGAATCCACAGGGAATAATGCTTAGAACCAACAAGATTTCTATTTAACTAGAATGAAAATATGTTGAAAGTGATGTGGAAACAAACTCAATGCAAATAAAAATAAGAAAAGATAAAGGAGGCACAAGTAAAAGATAGGAGAGGCAATCGATGATAAATGGGGTACCCGGATATTGTTCCAACTAGGACAATCATTTCAAGTGCAAGAACCCTCTATTATACTTCCTAATTGATGCAACAATCAGTCATGAAAATCCTTAATTACATGATCACAAATCTATGGTCAACCATGCCTAACTCTATACATGTCTCGGAGGAGAAATCGAACAATCTCAACACCTCGCACTCGTATAAAATTGCAATGAGCTCTAGGGATTCCAAATGATAAACCCTATTCCTATGTATAGACCTAACCCTTTGGTCCAGGTGAAAGATCCCTAGCTATAATTAAGCCCTAGATGATAAAATCACTTCAACGCTTCACTCCATTGCACTCGCAACTAAGCCCCAGCGGAAGGTCATCCCTTAGCCCATTCACTCTACAATGGCCGCAAAGAACTCTTGGAACGTGGATGTAGGATAGATCACACCAGAGGGCAAAGGGAACGCTCCGCTACCTCTCGAATCACCATCTCAACCCTCTCCAACCTAGTTTTGTCTAAGTCTCATGGTGTGTCACTCACTCACAAGAGTTACAAACAAGAACTCTCAACCTTAGTGTCACTTTAGGGGAGTATTCAAACAATTAGGCATACAAGATTGGAACTCACAATAAACATCAATTAATTGAAAGCATAACAAAGAGATTCAATGAAACGAATACATCATAGGGATCACAAAAACCCAAGTATCCACTAGAGGTTTAGCTCTCAATGGAGCAAAATACAATAGATAATTAAATCAAAAGTTTAGAGATGCAATCCATGAAAGAAAACCCTCTTGTGTTCGTTTCGAAGGTCTTGTTGATCGGCCGCGTCTTCTTCAAAGGTCCCCTCATCAAACCTAGGGCACACCTCGCCGGATCGGTACCGACGAAAGCTCCCCCAATAGCTCTCTTGCGAAAGAAACGCGGTGTCGAAGGCCGTCAAACCTCTCCAAAGCCTTGCCAAAGCCTCTCCAAACCCTAGCCGCCGGCTCCTCCAAAGATGGGGAAATGTGGAAGAAAAGATATGGGAAAAGATCAAGAAATTGGGGTTGAATCGCTACTTTTAAAGGGCTAGAATCGGGCATCCACACGGGCCACACGCCCGTGTGAATTCTCTGGAATTCTGATTTTTCGGCCGGTGTGAGCGATGAAACCGCTACGATGGAAACTGCGGCTGATTTACTACATTACCTTGCTATAGTACTCCGCCAAAATCACTCCCGAATCCACTTTTCATCGAGGCAACATAAACGGGCACACATTTATGACGTAGATCGCGTCGCTTTTTCAATAAACGGGTTCATTGGTAAAGATCTTGCTATCAATGCACAAATCGGGATACGCAAATGTGACTGTCCTTGTGCCCCTCCAAATCATTGTAATTGCTTGAATACATGGAGGTTGTCACACATTCACGTATCTTTGAGCCCAACTTGTGTCTTCTCGTTTGTACCTTCCAAGATTTCATCAAATAGTGCATTCGCGATCTACTTTTGCCTTCTTTTCTTAAAACATAGTTTCACAACCCTACCTGCGCAAAAGAACACAAATACACATGTATTAGCGCTTAAACTTGATAAAAGTAATGCTCATTGTAAAGAAAGAACACTTCGCATTCTTAACACACAAGCACTTATCAAACTCCCCCACACTTAAGCTTTTGCATGTCCTCAAGCAAAAGTTAAAACATTGTATGCATAGATGAAGGGACTATTGGAAGTGCTTGGCCTTAGGTTCACCAAAGCATGCAAAAAAGCCATTCTAATAGTAAAGGAAATTTCAACACTAAATACGAAAGAATCAATGCTCTAGCTAAAAACTTGAATAAAAAAGGACAACAAACCCGAAATCGTGTAAGTGTGAACTCACTCAAGTCAACCCAAAGTATACTCCTCAAAGTTCTAGGTATAATGGACTTATTTATCTACAAAGAGTACTAAACATTTCAAAAAGGGTAGTAGCTTCACACATCCTTTAAGGTAGCCCTTTCCAAAGCGGCCGCTGAGGTGGCTTTCACACTTTCGAGGTGGTAGCTCTTTCTACCAGAGTGGTAGCTTTCACTCATCATATGAGATAGCTCTTTCTCTCATTAGGGCATAACTAGTATCCAACTTATGAGAGTAGCTCCATACTTCATAGGTGGTAGCTCTTTCCACCCAACAAGTACAACTAAACAATAAAACTATTTTTGTTCTTTCTTTTCATATTTCCATTTTTTTTTTGTTTTGTTTGTTTTTTTGTTCAGCAAAATAACATAAGAAACAAAACTAAAACTAGTCCCTTTAACATCAAACTTGAGTTTCCAAAAGAGTTTAAAGAGTGAGTAGTGCCCAAGTATCAATCGGGCAAAAATTCCTAAAAAGTCAAGCAAGAACTAGAGCATGAGAACATTCAATGTTAAAAATGCTCCTATACTCAAGAATACAATCATTGCAACTAAGGTGAACCGCCATTGGCTACGTGACCATGTATGTTAATCAAAACTTGTGTAAAATCCATGTGGAATGTGAACTCCCCCCCACACTTAAGATGTACATTGCCCTCAATGTACACATGCAAGCACAATAAAAGTAATAAAATTTAGAACACATGTGGGAGTGGGCAATTGAATTAATACTCCCCTGACTCCTCGTGGTGCGTTTGATGGAGCTAAATCCTTGGGAGTTAAATTCCTATGGGTTGTGAAGCACACACGGCTTGACCGTGTCTATTACTAATCCTCAATTTCCATACTGACAAAACCATCGCACGCATACGCAAGGGGGTTCAATGAAGCTCAATAAACAAAAACAACTCGAGTATATAAAAAAAATAGAGCAATGAAATACAACTCGAGACAAAACTAAAAGATAAACTTAGAAGGAAGATCCTTTCTGAGCACACAAGTCCAAAATAAAATACAAAAAATAAAATGTGAAAAATAAGAACAGAGAAGGTAAAGACGCCTTAAGTGTAGGTGTCAATCGCTGGTGTATCTGTTGTCACTGCTAGTGAAGATGACGCTAGTGCTGCGAAATAAATAAAGATTGGGCGAAGAAAAGAGAAAGAGAAGCTTACCGACGAAATGAGAATGAGAGACTAGAAAATGGCCGGAAAACTCAAGTAACAACCCTTTAAAATGATGGCGAGAGGTCAGGAGAGTGCAAGGGTGTTCTCTGAGTGATTAGGAGTGTAAAGATGAAGAAAACCGAAAAGATTTTAAGGAAAAGCCACGGCTCTTGAGTTTTTGTGCATCCACACGGGCGTGTGAAAATTACCCACACCCGTGTGAGTCCCCACGAGAGACCCACAGGGGCAGACGCACGCTCCTGTGGCTTCTCTGTCCAACCGAGAAAATTCTCTAAGTGTTTCTCACGCCCGTGCGACAATTCCACACGGGCGTGGATCCTTACTGGACAATTCACAGGGGCAGACGCACACCCCTGTGTCTTCTACAGATGGAGGAGAAATTCTCTGCAGAGAAAGACACGGGTGTGGGCCATCACAAGGTCGCTCACAGGGATAAGTCCACGCCCCTGTGCTGTCTCTGGATGAGCTCTGAACGAAAATGCACGCCCGTGCGAAAATTCCACACGGGCTTGTGTTTTCTCTGGACACTTAGAAAACTTTGCAGGCTCCACAAAAAATTCCTGAACACAAATATACACTCAGAGGCTACCTAAAAATGCAATTTTAACCAGAGAAAACACGAAAAATACTCTCAAACGACCAAGATTCTTCGCCACACACGATTAGGCACATGATAACACCACAATGTCCACAAGAAAATCACAGCGAAAGCATCTAAGAATCAAGATGCCAACACTCAAGGCCTTATTCATGCAAATACTAATTAAAAACTAGAAAAACATTAAAAACTTGGGTTACCTCCCAAGAAGCACTTGTTTTAAGTCACTTAGCTTGACGTACCTCTTCCTTACCTTATGGAGGCTTGAAAAGAGTGTATTCCTCCCAATTATACATTGCATAGCTCCTTCCTTTAAACTAAAAATCTACTTGCCGGGGTGGAATATTTGTTGGAGAGTCCAACCATCTTACCTTTGGCCTCCAAGGAAACAATTTAGGTCAGGAATTGTCCAAGCTTAGCACAGGTGGGTCATTGGATGGTTTCAATCTACTACCCACATCTTCTCCCAAACCCAAAATCTCTTTCTTGCAATTTATAAATTGATCAATCCTAAAGAGTGGTGCTTGTTCCATTACCTTAGGATTTACTTCTTCTTGTGTATTTTCAGCTTGAAAGGAACATGACACTAGCAAATCCCCTTTCCCCTCCGACGTGATAGATTCTACCTCCATTCCTCGAGTTCTTTGCGGCCATAGTAGAGTGAATGGTCTAAGGGATGAACCTCCGCTGGGGCCTAGTTGTGCGTGCAATGGAGTGAAGCATTGAAGTGATCTTAGTATCTAGGGCTTAATTGTGGCTAGGGACCTTCCGCCTGGACCAAAGTGTTAGGTCTAAATCTAGGAAGAGATTTATCACTTGGAATCCCTAGAGCTCATTGCAACTCTATGCGAGTGCAAGGTGTTGAGATTGTTCGATTTCTCCTCCGGGACATGTATAGAGTTAGGCATAGTTGACCTTAGATTTGGGACTATGTATGTAAGGATTTCCACGACTCACCATAGCATTGATTAGGAAGCATAATAGAGAGTTCTTGCACTTGAAGCAATTACCCTAGGTGAAGCATCATCCGAGTACCCCATCTTTATCGATTGCCTTGCCTCCTCCTTACTTTGCTCTCTTACTTGTTGCTTTTAATTTCTGAGAATTGAATCATTACAACACTTATCATTGTTGATACTCCACATAGCTAAGAATCGAATTAAGTGTCTTTACTCCCTACTCCCTGTGGATTCGACCCCGCTCATTCGGGATTATTACTTCGACAAGCCCGTGCACTTACGGGATATAAGAAAGGGGACCTTGTCAAGAATTGTATTGAGCTCTAGGGATTCCAAATGATAAACCCTATTCCTATGTATAGACCTAACCCTTTCATCCAGGTGAAAGATCCCTAGCCACAATTAAGCCCTAGATGCTAAAATCACTTCAACGCTTCACTCCATTGCACTCGCAACTAAGCCCCAGCGGAAGGTCATCCCTTAGCCCATTTACTCTACAATGGCCGCAAAGAACTCTTGAAACGTGGAGGTAGGATAGATCACACCAGAGGGGAAAGGGGACGCTCCACTACCTCTCGACTCACCCTCTCAACCTTCTCCAACCTAGTTTTGTCTAAGTCTCATGGTGTGTCACTCACTCACAAGAGTTACCAATAAGAACTCTCAACCCTAGCGTCACTCTAGGGGAGTATTCAAACAATCAAGCATACAAGATTGGAACTCATAATAAACATCAATTAATTAAAAGCATAACAAAGAGATTCAATGAAATGAATACATCCTAGGGATCACAAATACCCAAGTACCCACTAGAGGTTTAGCTCTCCATGGAGCAAAATACAATAGATAATGAAATCAAAAGTACAGAGATGCAATCCATGAATGAAAACCCCCTTGTGTTCGTGTCAAAGGTCTTGTGGATCGGCCGCGTCTTCTTCAAAGGTCCCCTCATCAAACCTAGGGCACACGTCACCAGATCGGTGCCGATGAAAGCTCCCCCAATAGCTCTCTTCTGAAGGAAACGCGGTGTCAAAGGCCATCAAACCTCTACAAAGCCTTGCCAAAGCCTCTCCAAACCCTAGCCGCCGACGCCTCCAAAAATGTGGAAATGTGGAAGAAAACATAGGGGAAAAGATCGAGAAATCGGGGCTGAATCGTGGCTTTTAAAGGGCTGGAATCGGGCATCTGATAAGTGCTTGAGTGAACATGTTTTTATGCATGTTTTACATACATTG